>NC_090404.1:20866404-21153939 GCF_036365525.1 Heterodontus francisci
GGCTCTTCCACAGGTGCTGCAGAGAAATTTGTTTGTCGGGGCTGTTGCACAGTTGGCTCTCTCTCCCCTTGCCTGAACTAAAAGGAATTAATACTGGAAACACTTTGTAGGTAGAGAGAGAAACAGAGTTAATGTTTCAGGCGCATCAAACCACTGGAGCCTGTGCCAGGAATTCTGATTGACGGTAGCTCCCGGCCAATAGGAAGAGCGGGGGCGTGTCTGGAGGACAGGTGCGGTATGTGGGTCCTGCAGCCAATCGGAGCGAGTGAAGGGCGGGTCTCGCGCGTGCACTCCAGTCCCGCCCCCTCTTGCTAATGGTCAGAATCTTCCGTCAATCACCCGAGACATTGAGGTCAGAGGACGCTGGCGGGAGCGACGCACTGCGGAACAGTGTTTGTTTCCCTCCGTTCGCAGCTGCAGTCGGTAAGCCAGGGGCGGGGGTGGGGAAGGCTTCAGAAACACCCGGTGTCGGGCTCGGCACCTCTAGTAAGAGGCTCCCTGGTTCCACAGAGACTCCCCTTGGACTGGGCCACACCTGGGCAGGGCTGGCTCAAGGTGCAGGAAGCTGCAAGGCTGAGCTGTGGACTGGGGGGTTTGATTGACAGGCCTGGGGAGGGGGAGATCAGGGCAGGTACACACACTGCTCCCCCTTTTTCTCCTGGGCTCTTTTACTGGAGTCGTGTTACTGAGTGTTTCTAAACTCTGTCTCCCTATCCCGGTAATGTCGGTGGATTGGAGGTTGCTGTGAGTGTTGGACTGTATTGTCTCTCCTCATTCTTCCTCCTTCTCCCACTCCAAGTTCCAGGCATGCAGGCTCCGGTGGCTCAATGTGCCTGAAAGGTTAACTCAGTTTCTCTCTCCACAGATGCTGCCTGACCTGCTGTGGAGGTCTTCTTTGTTGCATCAGTTTGAGCTGAAGTGGAGATGGAGGAGCAGCTTCTGGCTTTAATCACAAATACTCATGAGCCCAGTCGGGCCCAACAGTTTCCATTGTGAGGCTGTCCAGGGAGGTAGATTCCAGGGGAGATGAGGTTGATGAACGGACGCCAACTACTGAATGTAAAAGAATAGGGCGGCACAGTGGTTAGCACCGCAGCCTCACAGCTGCAGGGACCCGGGTTCAATTCTGGATGCTACCTGTGCGGAGTTTGCAAGTTCTCCCTGTGACCGTGTGGGTTTTCGTCGGGTGCTCCGGTTTCCTCCCACTGCCAAAGACTTGCAGGTGATATGTAAATTGGCCATTGTAAATTGCCCCTAGTGTAGGTAGGTGGTAGGGAATATGGGATTACTGTAGGGTTAGTATAAATGGGTGGTTCTTGGTCGGCACAGACTCGGTGGGCCGAAGGGCCTGTTTCAGTGCTGTATCTCTAAATAAATAAATAAAATAAATAAATATTGTTTTAGTAACCAGCATATCTGTAGAGGCTTTTAATGCATTTTACATATACAGGTTTTTTTTTCCTTCTTGGGATATGGGTGTCACTAGTCAGACCAACATATATTGACAATCCCCAGTTACCCATTGAGAAGGTGATGGTGGGCCGCCTTCTTGAACCGCTGCAGTCCGTGTGGTGAAGGTGCTCCCACAATGGTGTTAGGGAAGGAGTTACAGGATTTTCACCCAGTGATGATGAAGGAACGGTGATATATGTCCAAGTTAACATCAACTTTTATTTATATAGCACCTTTAATATAATAAAATGTTGCAAGGCTTTTCACAGGAGTATTTATGAAGCAACATTTGACACTGAGCCACATAAGGAAATACTTGGGCCGATGCCAACAATTTGGTCAAAGAGGAGTTTTAAGGAGTGTCTCCTCAGGACGATGTGCAGCTGGGTGCATGCACGGCCATCCTGGGCCAGGAAGCAGGAGGAGAGGATGTTGTGAACTTCTATCCTGAACTGACAGTGATGGCTTTTGATTTGGACTTAAATGTAGGGGGCATGATCAAAAAGTTCGCCGTGTGGTTGATAGCCAGGACGATAGCTTTAGACTGCAGGAAGATATCAATGGACTGATCAGTTGGGCAGAAAAGTGGCAAATGGAATTCAACTCAGAGCAGTGTGAGTTGATGTATTTGGGGAGGTCAAACAAAGCAAAGCAATACACAATTCATGGGAGAATACTGAGAGGTGTAGAGGAAGTGAGGGACCTTGGAGTGAATGTCCATATATCCTTGAAAGTAGCAGGACAGGTTGATAAGGTGCTTAAGAAGGCATATGGAATCCTTTCCTTTAATAGCCAAGGTATAGAATATAAGAGCAGGGAGGTTATGCTGGAACTGTATAAATCATTGGTTAGGCCGCAACTTGAGTACTGTGTACAGTTCAGGTCACCTCATTACAGAAAGGATGTATTTGCACTCGAGAGGGTACAGCAGAGATTTACAAGTATGTTGTCAGGACTGGAAAAATGCAGCTATGAGGAAAGATTGGATAGGCTGGGGTTGTTCTCCTCGGAACGGAGGAGGCTGAGGGGAGATTTGATTGGAATGTACAAAATTGTGATAGAGTGGATGTGAAGGGCCTATTTACCTTAGCAGAGAGGTCAGTGATGAGGGGGCATAGAGTTAAAGTGATTGGTAGAAAGATTTGAGGGGAGATGAGGATCGTCGGTTTCTGGAACTCACTGCCTGAAATGGTGGCAGAGGCAGAAACTCGCAGCTCATTTAAAAGGAGTCTGGATATGCACCCCAGGTGCAGGGCTACAGACCAAATGCTGGAAGGTTGAATTAGGCTGGGTGGCTCGTTTTTTGGCCAACACAGACACAATGGGCCAAGTGGCGCCTCTCTGTGTCATAAACATTTGATGACTCATGATTCTATAAACTCCTTTTACAGGGGCTAAGAAGGGGAGAATGTGCAGATGGGGGAACTCCGACCAAACATCACATCAGGATCTGACAGAGTCACTCGATTCATCAGGACCTGAATACCATCGGCCTTTGAATGTGGAAGAAAAAGGTTTGTTTGTTCTGTCTGTAGGAAAAGATTTCAGGTATCAGTGTGGTTAGAAAAGCACCGAGATACACAAAACCCTGGTTAGACCACACCTGGAGTGTTGTGTTCAGGTTTGTGCACATATCTTAGGAAGGATATATTGGCTGCAGATTTACCTGAATGAAATCTGGCCTTCAAGGGTTAAATTACGAGGAGAGATTACACAAATGAGTCACAGTCATTACAGAGAAGGAGGCCATTTAGCTTTTTGATTCCATGCCACCTCTGTAGAACAATCCAGTCAGTCCCATTCCCCCCGCTCTATCCCCGTAATCCTGCAGGTTTATTTCCCTCAAGTGTCCATCCAATTTCCTTTTGAAATCATTGATTGTCTCCACTTCCTCCTCCCTCGTAGGCAGTCAGTTCCAAGTCATTACTACTCACTGTGTCAAGCAAGTTCTTCCACACATCCTTTAATCTGTGTCCCCTAGTCCTTCTACCCTCAGATAATGGGCAAAGATTTTCTTTGTCTACCTTGTATAAACCTGTCATAATCTTTACACCTCTATCAGATCTCCCCTCAATCTCCTTTGCTCCAAGGAAAACAACCCCAGCTTCTCCATCCTAACCTAAATTCCCTCATCCCTGGAAACATTCTGGTAAATCTCCTCTGCACCCTCTCAAGGACCTTCACATCTTTCCTAAAGTGTGGTGACCCGAACTGGATACAATACTCTAGTTGTGTCCTAACCAGAGCTTTATAAAGGTTCAGCATCACTTCCCTGCTTTGCGCTCAATTTCTTTGTTTATGAAGTCCAAGATCCCAAATACTTTGCCAGCTACTATTCTCAATATGCCCTGCTGCCTCCAATAATGTATGCACCTGAACCCCCACCCCCCGGTCCCTCTGTCCCTGCAAACTCTTTTTCAATACCATTAAATGTATATTGCCTTGTCCTGTCCCTTCTGCCAGAATGTATCGCCTCTCTGAGAGTTGTATTCCCTGGAATTTAGATGATTAAGTGGTGATTTGATCAAAGTTTTCATGTTTTTAATTGGAACTGATCAGGGTGTAGATGGAAAGAAACTATTTCCGTTAGTTGGGGAATCCAGTACTCGGGGCACAGTCTAAGATTAGAGCCAGGCCTTGCATTGTACTCCATCTGCCAATTTTTTCCCAGCTCACTTAACTATCTATTTCCCTTTGCAGACACTTTGTTTCCTCCTCACAACTTGCTTTCCTACTTACATTTGTATCATCAGCAAATTTGACTATAATCCACTCTGCCCCTTTATCCATGTCATTAATATAGTTCGGAAGTAGTTGAGGCCCCAGCACTGACCCCTGTGGCACTCCACTAGTTACAGTTTACCAACCTGAAATTGCCCCGTCTATCCCGACTCTCTGTTTCCTCTTAGTCAATCCTCTAATCATGCTAATAAATTACTCCCAACACGATGATCTCCTATTTTGTGTAATAACCTTTTATATGGCACCTTATCAAATGCCTTTGGAAATCCAAATACACTACATGTGCTGGCTCCCCTTTATCCACCCTGTTCATTATATCCTCAAATAACACTAATAAGTTAGTCCAACATGATTTCCCTTTATGACAATCAAACAGAGGCACCATGGTTTTATTATGATTATCTAAATGTCCTATTACTTCCCTAATAATGTTCTCCAGCATTTTCCCAATCACAGGTCAGGACTTGTGCCTTGTAGATGGAAGATAGGAACAGAAGAAGGCCATTCAGCCCCTTGAGCCTGTGCCACCATTTGATGAGATCATGGCTGATCCGCGGCCTAACTCCTGGTGGACACGCTTTGGGATGTCAGAAGATGAGTCACCCACTGCAGAATTCCCAGTCTCTGACCTGCTCTTGTAGCTGGTCCAGTTCAGTTTCTGGTCAATGGTAATCCCAGGATGTTGATAGTGGGGGATTCAGCAATGGTAATGCCATTGAATGTCAAGGAGAGATGGTTAGATTCTCTCATGTTGGAGATGGTCACTGCCTGGCACTTGTGTGGTATGAATG
Source organism: Heterodontus francisci (assembly GCF_036365525.1). Classification (NCBI taxonomy): domain Eukaryota; kingdom Metazoa; phylum Chordata; class Chondrichthyes; order Heterodontiformes; family Heterodontidae; genus Heterodontus; species Heterodontus francisci. Next base: position 20,871,390 of record NC_090404.1, read on the forward strand.
TTAATTGCCACTTAGCAGCCCAAGCCTGGATATTGTCCAGGTCTTGCTGCATTTCTACACAGACTGCTTCAGTATCTGAGGAGTCGTGAATGGTACTGAACATTGTGCAATCATCAGTGAACATCCCCACTTCTGACCTTATGATTGAAGGAAGATCATTGATGAAGCAGCTGAAGATGGTTGGGCCTAGGACACTACCCTGAGGAACTCCTGCAGTGATGTCCTGTGACTGAGTTAATTGAGCTGGCTGGGCAACAGGAGACAGAGAGTAGCAGTAGAGGGGAGTTTCTCAAAATGGAGACGTGTGACCAGTGGTGTTCCACAGGGATCCGTGCTGGGACCACTGTTGTTTGTGATATACATTAATGATTTGGAGGAAAGTATAGGTGGACTGATTAGCATGTTTGCAGACGACACTAAGATTGGTGGAGTAGCAGATAGTGAAGGGGACTGTCAGAGAATACAGCAGAATATAGATAGACTGGAGAGTTGGGCAGAGAAATGGCAGATGGAGTTCAATCAGGGCAAATGCGAGGTGATGCATTTGGAAGATCCAATTCAAGAGTGAACTATACAGTAAATGGAAAAGTCCTGGGGAAAATTGATGTCCAGAGAGATTTGGGTGTTCAGGTCCACTGTTCCCTGAAGGTGGCAACGCAGGTAAATAGAGTGGTCAAGAAGGCATATGGCATGCTTTCCTTCATCGGACGGGGTATTGAGTACAAGAGTTGGCAGGTCATGTTAGAGTTGTATAGCACTTTGGTTCGGCCACATTTGGAATACTGCATGCAGTTCTGGTCGCCACATTACCAAAAGGATGTGGATGCTTTGGAGAGGGTGCAGAGGAGGTTCACCAGGATGTTGCCTGGTATGGAGGGCGCTAGCTATGAAGAGAGGTTGAGTAGATTAGGATTATTTTCATTAGAAAGACGGAGGTTGAGGGGGGACCTGATTGAGGTGTACAAAATCATGAGAGGTATAGACAGAGTGGATAGCAAGAAGCTTTTTCCCAGAGTGGGGGATTCAATCACTGGAGGACACGAGTTCAAAGTGAAAGGGGAAAAGTTTAGGGGGGATATGCGTGGAAAGTTCTTTACGCAGAGGGTGGTGGGTGCCTGGAACGCGTTGCCAGCGGAGGTGGTAGATGCGGGCACGATGGCGTCTTTTAAGATGTATCTAGACAGATACATGAATGGGCAGGAAGAAAAGAGATACAGACCCTTAGAAAATAGGCGACATGTTTAGATAGAGGATCTGGATCGGCGCAGGCTTGGAGGGCCGAAGGGCCTGTTCCTGTGCTGTAATTTTCTTTGTTCTTTGAGTGCCAACAACCACAACCATCTTTCTTTGCACTAGGTATGATTCCAACCAGTGGAGGGTTTTCCCCTGATTCCCATTGACTTCAGTTTTGCTCGGGCTCCTTGATGCCATACTCGGTCAAATGCTGCCTTGATGTCAAGGGCAGTCGCTCCCACCTCACCTCTTGGATTCAGCTCCTTTGTCCATGTTTGGGCCAAGGCTGTAATGAGGTCAGGAGCTGAGTGGCCCTGGCGAAACCCAAGCAGAGCACCAGTGAGCAGGTTCTTGCTGAGCAAGTGCCGCTTGATAGCAATGTCGACGACCCCTTCCACTTTACTGATTGAGAGTAGACTGATAGGGCGGTAATTGGCCGGGTTGGATTTGTCCTGCTTTTTGTGCACAGGAATAACCGGGCAATTTTCCACATTGCGAAATAGATGCCAGTATTGCAGCTGAACTGGAACAGCTTGGCTAGGGGCATGGATAGTTATGGAGCACAGGTCTTTAGTACTATTGCCGGAATGTTTTCAGGGCCCATAGCCTTCGCAGTACCAGTGCCTTCAGCTGTTTCTTGACGTCATGTGGAGTGAATCAGATTGTTTGAAGACTGGCATCTGTGATGCTGGGGATATTAGGAGGAGGCCGAGATGGATCATCCACTCAGCACTTCTGGCTGAAAATTGTTGTAAATGCTTTAGCCTTATCTTTTGCACTGATGTGCTGGGCTCCCCCATTGAGGATGGGGATATTTGTGGAGCCTCCTCCTTCTGTTAGTTGTTTAATTGTTCATCACTCATGACTGGACATAGCAGGTCTGCAGAGCTTAGATCTGGTCTGTTGGCTGTGGGATCACTTAGCCCTGTCTATCACATGCTGCCTCTGCTGTTTGGCATGCAAGTAGTCCTGTATTGTAGCTTCACCAGGCTGACCCCTTATTTTTAGGTATGCCTGGTGCTGGACCTGGCATGCCCTCCTATATTCTTCATTGAACCAGTCTTGGTCCCACGGCTTGATGGAAATGAGAGTGAGGGATATGCTGGGCCATGAGGTTACAGATTGTGGTTGAATACAATTCTGCTGCTGCTGATGGCCCACAGCACCTCATGGATGCCCAGTTTTGAGTTTCTGAATCTGTTCGAAATCTATCCCATTTAGTATGGTGGCAGTGCCACACAACACGGTGGGTGTTGTCAGTGTGAAGACGGGACTTTGTCTCCACAAGGACTGCAGTGGTCGCTCCTACCAGTGCAGTCATGGCCAGATGTATCTGCAACAGGTAGATTGGTGAGGATGAGGTCAGGTATGTTTTTTTTTTTCCCTCCTGTTGGTTCCCTCACCACCTACCACAGACCCAGTCTAGCTCCAAGTCCCTTAGAGATCGGTCAGTAATGGTGCTACTGAGCCACTCTTGGTGATGGACGTTGAAGTCCCGCATTCAGGGACATTCTGTGCCCTTGCTACTCTCAGTGCTTCTTCCAATTGGTGTTCAACATGGAGAATCATGGAAAGTTTACGGCACAGAAAGAGGCCACTTGGCCCATCATGTCTACGCCAGCTGAGAAGCACTGATTCATCAGCTGAGGGGGAGCGGTAGGTGGTAATCAGCTTGAGGTTTGTTTGCCCATGGTTGATATGATGCCATGAAACTTCATGGGGTCCGGAGTCAGTGTTGAGGACTCCCAGGGCTACTACCTCCTGACTGTATACCACTGTGCCACCACCTCTGCTGGGTCTGTCCTGCCGGTGAGACAGGACATACCTGGGGATGGTGATGGCAGTGTCTGGGACATTTGTCTCTAAGGTATGATTCCGTGAGTGTGACTATGTCAGGCTGTTGCTTGACTAGTCTGTGGGTCAGCTCTCCCAATTTTGGCACAAGCCCCCAGATGTTAGTAATGAGGACTTTGCAGGGTTGACAGGGCTGGGTTTGCCCTTGTCATTTCCAATGCCTAGGTAGATGCTGGGTGGTCCGTCCGGTTTCATTCCTTTTCTTAGACTTAGTACATACATACGAATTAGGAGCAGGAGTAGGCCATTCGGCCCCTTGAGTCTGCTCTGCCTTTCAGTAAGATCATGTCTGATCTGTTTGTGTATTGAATTCCACACTCCCATCTACCCACATTAATTTTTGATTCCCTTGCATAACAAGAATCTATCAACCTCCGCCTTAAAAATATTCAATGACCCCGGCCTCCTCCACCTTCTGAGGCAGAGCGTTCCAAAGAAAAAAATGCTCCTCATCTCTTAATTTTAAAGCAGTGCCCCCTAGTTCTGGACTCTCCCCCAAGAGGAAACATCCTTTCCACATCTACCTTGTTAATACCGTTCAGGATTTTATAAACTTCAATCAAGTCTCCCCTCACTCTTGCAAACTCCAATGAAAACAAGCCCAGTCTGTCCAACCTTTCCTCATAAGACAACCAGGTATCAATCTAATAAACCTCCTCTGAACCACCTCCAACGCATTTACATCTTTCTTTAACGAGACCAAAACTGGACACAGTATTCGAGATGTGGTCTCACCAATACCCTGTGTAACTGAAGCATAATATCCTTACTTTTATTTTCATTTCCCCCTCGTAATAAAGGATAGCATTCTATTAGCCTTCTTTATTTCTTGCTGTACCTGCATACTAACTTTTTGTGACTCATGTACTAGAACACCTAGATCCCTCTGCACCTTGGAATTCTGTAGTCATTCTCCGTTTAAGTGATACTCTGCTTTTTTTATCCTTCCTGTCAAAGTGCACAACTTCATATTTTCCCAAATTATACTCCATCTGCCAGATTTTTGCCCACTCACTCAACCTACCTATATCGGTCTGCAAATTTAGCTACCATGCCATTGCTCCCCTCATCTAAGTCATTGATATAAATTGTAAAAAGTTGAGGCCCCTGCTGGACTCCACTCGTCACATCCTACCAATCAGAAAAGGACCCATTTATGCATACTCTGTTTTCTGCCAGCCTGCCAATCTTCTATCCATGCTAATATGTTCCCTGCAACATCCGCTCCTACTTTGCACAATAACCTTTTATGTGACACCTTGTCAAATGCCTTCTGGAAATCCAAGTACAGTACATCAACGGGCTCCCCTTTATCCATAGCACATGTCACTCCATCAAAGAACTCCAACAAATTGGTTAAATATGATTTCCCTTTCACAAAACCATGCTGACCATTCCCGATTGCCTTGAGTTTTTCTAAGTGCCCAGCTATCACCACCTTAATGATAGATTCTAACACCTTCCCCACGACAGACGTCAAGCTAACTGGCCTATAGTTACCTGTTTACTGCCTCCCTCCCTTCTTGAATCAAGGAGTTATATTTGTTCTTTTCCAGTCTGATGGAACCTTTCCAGAATCCAGTGAATTTTGAAAAATTAACAGCACGCATCATTAGCCACCTCTTCTAAGACCCTAGGATGAAGTTTAACAGGACCCAGGGACTTGTCAGCCTTTAACTCCATCAGTTTGGTCAGTACCGCTTCCCTGGTGATTATAATTTCACCAAGTTCCTCTTCCTTCCACCTCCTGATTTACAGCTATTACTGGAATGTTTTTTGTATCCTCTGTAGTAAACATAGAAGCAATATATTTGTTCATTGCATCCACCATTTCCTTATTATCTACCATTAGCTCCCCATTCTCACTCTCTAGAGGACCAACACTCACTTTACTTACTCTTTTCCTTTTTAAATGCCTGTAGAAACTCTTGCTATCCATTTTTACATTTCTAACTAGCTTCCCCTCATACTCTAATTTCTTTCTGCTGACTAACCTTTGTCATTCTCTGCCATTCTTTATATTCAGACCAATCATCTGAACTGCCACTCATCTTTGCTCAATTATATGCCTTTTCCTTAAGTTTGATACTTTCCTTAACTTCTTTAGTTAACCACGGATGGTGGGTCCTCCCCTTAGAATGTTTCTTTATAGTAGGAATATACTTATTCTTAGTATTCTGAAATATCCCCACAAATGTCTGCCACTGCTTCTCTATTGATCTGTCTCCTAGCCTCGTAACCCAGTTCACTTCAGCGAGCTCAGCTTTCGTGCCCCCATAGTTGCCCTTATTTAAGTTTAAAATACTAGTCTTAGACCCACTCTTCTCTCTTTCAAGCTGGCTGTAAAATTCAATCATATTGTGGTCGCTGCTACCTAGAGGTGCCTTTACTCTGAGATCATTGATTAATCCAGTCACATTACACAATACCAAGTCTAATATAACCTGCTCTCTGATTGGTTCCAGAACGTGCTGCTCTAAGAAACTATATCGAAAGCATTCTATGAACTCCTCATCCAGGCTACTATTGCCAATCTGATTTTTCCAGTTTGTCTGTAGATTAAACTCGCCCGTGATGATAGCGGTTTGATACAACGGAGTGACTTGCTAGCCCATTTCAGAGGGCATTTAAGAGTTAACCACATTGGGTCTGGAGTCATGTGTAGGCCAGACCAAGAAGGACGGCAGATTTCCTTCTCTAAAGGACATGAGTGAACCAGATGAGTTTTTACAAGTCAACAGTGTTTTCATGTTCACCATTAGACTAGCTTTTAATTCCAGATTTATTAATTGCATCAAAACTTCACCATCTGCTGTGGTGGAATTCAAACCCATGTCCCCAGAGCGTTAGCATAGGTCTCTGGATTACTAGTCCAGTGACATGAGCACTACACCACCGCCTCCGGCAGCGACAGGACCTGCCTGAAACTAATAATAAATTAAAAGCAGGGACTAAGTTCCCCAATTGAAGGGAGACCAGGAATATCCAGGAACAAAAACCAAAAACACTGACCGACTGAGGCGGAACAGGCGGCTCGGGAGGTGGGAGGAGATTGTGGGCGCAGGGGAGGAATTGGAGCCGTGGGTGGGCTGCAGAGCTTCATAAACACCTGGGGTCGGCCTGAGGCCCTGAATAAGAGGCCACAGGCCCCGTGTTTACCCCACGGTGACAGGTCCGGTGGAGCGGGGGCACTGGCCGCCATCTTGGACAGGGCAGGGTCCAGGCGCTTGTGTGGCCATCTTGATGAGGGCACAGAGTGGGCGTGGCTTCAGGGTCTCTGATCCTAACTGGTTCTAATGCGTGGAAGATGGAGCATCCTGGACAGCAGGGTTTTAAGCAGCTTCAGCCACTCCCAGGCTGCATGTGATGTTTGCAGCCTAGAGGAGTCCACGAGCCATGTATATATTCAGTGTGAGATGTTGCAGTCTTTGTGTCGTTACCTGAAATGGCTGCTCCTCAACTTTTTTGTTACAGTTTAGCCTCATTCTCCTAATCTTTGGCCTCTCGGTGTGGAGGGGGGTGGGTAAATTGGATGATCTTCTCCTGGACATGCTCTTGGGTTTAGTTAACACAGCGATGTGTAGGTCCAGGATGTGCAGGGACCATATTGGGAGTGGGGGTGTCACTCAGTCTGCCGGCCTCTCTTCTGTGACCCTGGAGAGGGAGCACACGTGATCCTTTCTGCGACCAGTGAGCACCTCAGGATACAGAGTGTCTCATAGACACTGGTAACAACAGTCTGGTTTAGTTGACAAGGTTCCCTTTGCTTTAGGCACTTTACAGCCTCCTGGACTCGAATGAGTTCAACCTCATTTTGATTGTTTTCTTTACCATGTGCCAGCCTTAAACTTATTTTTCATGTTTTTGCTTTTGGACAGAGCTGTTCATCATTCTACCATGGAGAAAGACTACAAAATACTGCAGTACAGAGGGATCTGGGTGTTCTTGTACATGAAACGACGGAGGTGGAGGGGCGACATGTTGGAGGTTTACAAAGTGATGAGTGGCATGGACAGAGTGGATAGTCAGAAGCTTTTTCCCAGGGTGGAAGAGTCAGTTACTAGGGAACATGGGTATAAGGTGCGAGGGGCAAAGTTTAGAGGGGATGTGCGAGGCAAGTTTTTTTTACACAGAGGGTGGTGAGTGCCTGGAACTTGCTGCCAGGGGAGGTGGTGGAAGCAGATACGATAGCGACGTTTAAGAGAGATCTTGACAAATGTATGAATAGGAAGGGATACGGACCCCGGAAGTGCAGAAGGTTTTAGTTTAGGCAGGCATCAAGATTGGCGCAGGCTTGGAGGGCCGAATGGCCTGTTCTTTGAAACACAAAAAGTTAGTATGCAGGTGCAGCAAGTAATTAGGAAGGCAAATGGAATTTTGGCCTTTATTGCTAGGGGGTTAGAGTTTAAAAAGAGGGAAGTCCTGTTACAACTGTACAGGGTGTTGGTGAGGCCACACCTGGAGTACTGTGTACAGTTTTGGTCCCCATATTTAAGGAAGGATATACTAGCATTGGAGGCAGTTCAGAAAAGGTTCATGAGTCTGATTCCTGGGATAAAGGGGTTGTCTTATCAAGAAAGGCTAAAGGGGTTAGGCCTTTATTCATTGGAGTTTAGAAGAATGAGAGGTGGTCTTATTGAAACACAAGATTCTAAGGGGGCTCGACAAGGTAGATGTTGAGAATATGTTTCCACTAGTGGGGGTATCTCGAACTAGGGGACATAGTTATAGAATAAGGGGGAACACATTTAAAACTGAGATGCGAAGGAATTTCTTTTCTCGGGGTGGTGCATTTCTGGAATTCTCTACCTCAGAGTTGTGGAGGCTGGGTCACTAAATGTATTTAAGGAGAAGTTAGAGAGATTTTTGAAATCTCAGAGTTGAGGGTTATGCGGAGCAGGCCCGAGAAAGGAGTTGAGGCCTGGGACAGATCAGCAACTGTTAGAACTCCCTTTGCCTTTGTTCCATGACATCTTTGCCATTTAATCTCTCCTGCCTTCTGCGTTATCACAGACCTTACCTTTTGTTCTTCTCTTTCCGCCCCCCCCCCCCCCCCCCCTTCACTTGCTCAAAACCTGTTACATTTCTGTCTTTTGCCAGTTCTGATGAAAGTCACAGACCTGAAACGTTAACTCCGTTTCTCTCTCCACAGATGCTGCCAGACCTGCTGAGTATTTCCAGCACTTCCTGTTTTTATTTCAGATTTCCAGCATCTGCAGTATTTTGTTTTTATTCCCTTTGCTTTTGTTGCGACCTTGTGCTTATTTTGGCTTCTTTTCGTTTGACTGGACAACATTTTGGGGAGCAAGAGAGGAAAGAATCTTCCATAGAAACTAGAATTGTCTGTTCTGAATTTCTAACCTGGAGTGACAGTGATAACTTTTGTAAACTCCTTTTACAGGGTATTAGAAGGGGAGGATTTGCAGATGGGAAACTCCAACATCTGTCTCGAATCTTCAGGATCTGAATATCATCGGACTTTGAATGTGGAAGGAGAAATGTTTGTCAGTTCTGTCTGTGGGAAAAGATTTCAAACATCAGTGTGACTGGAAAAGCACCGAGACACACCCACCCGAGTGAGAGTGTTCCAGTGCACTGACTGTGGAAAGAGCTTTAACCAGTTGCACAGCCTGAAAAAACATCGCACCATTCACAGCGGGTGGAACAGTACACGTGTTCTGTGTGTGGACGAGGTTTCAATTGATCATCCCACACCATGGAGAAACCCTGGAAATGTGGAGACTGTGGGAAGGGATTCAATTACCCATCCCGGCTGGAAACCCATCGGCACAGTCACACTGGGGAGAGGCCGTTCACCTGCTCTGTGTGTGGGAAGGGATTCAGTTACCCAAACCGGCTGGAAATTCATCAACGCACTCACACTGGGGAGAGACCGTTCACCTGCTCAGTGTGTGGGAAGGGATTCACTCAGTTATCCACCCTGCTGAGACACCAGCGGTTTCACACTGGGGAGAGGCCGTTCACCTGCTCAGTGTGTGGGAAGGGATTCACTTGCTCATCGCACCTGCTGAGGCACAAGAACATTCACAGTGATAAGAGACCCTTTAAATGTTCTGAATGTGAGAAGACCTTTAAAAGCAGATGTGAAATGGTGACACACCAACGCACTCACACAGGGGAGAGGCCGTTCACCTGCACTGAGTGTGGAAAGAGGTTCACCCGTTCGTCCGACCTGCTGAAGCACCAGCGAGTTCACACTGGGGAGAGGCCGTTCACCTGCACCGAGTGTGGGAAGGGATTCAGCCAGTTAGCCAACCTGTTGACACACCAGCGAGTTCACACGGGGGAGAGGCCGTTCACCTGTTCCGTATGCGGGAAGAGATTCACGCGTTCATCCACCCTGCTGACACACCAGCGAGTTCACAAGTGACTGCAGGGGTTGGATTCTGCTGTTATTGCTGCTGTTAATCACAATAACGACAGAACAATGTTCATTCTGATGGTTGAAGAAAGATCTACATGTATACAGCACTTTCCACTACCTCAGGACATGTCAAAGTGCTTTACAGCCAATGAAGTACGATTGAGGTGCAGTCACTGTTGTAATGTAGGAAACACGATCGCCAATTGCACACAGCCAGCTCTCTGGAGTGGGACTTGAACCCACAACCGTCTGTTACCAACTGAGCCACAGTCACAGTTCATTGCTGTTGATGTTAACTGGTGTTAGGCTCATTGGACCGTGTAATGGGATCATGTGCTGGATTTTACCAAGCCCCCGATGTTGGGTTCTGTGGCGGGAGGGGCTGGACGATGTCGTGGCAGAGGCCCGGCACGGAGGCCACACCGGGAAGGCCGGGCTCGATCCGCCTGGCAGTGGTGAGGCTCCGTGGTGGCTCCTTTTCCCCCCACCCCCCCCCACCGCTGGGCGACGGGACCTGGACTAAACTACTTAAATTAACAAGATGAATAAATTTAAGTGAACTTACCGTGAATCATTCAGGCCCGCCGCGATCTTCGGCACAGCGGCCTGCAGTCCCGCACCTTCTGGGGAAAGCAGGCGTGACACTGGTGGGGAGGGGAGAGGAGAGGAGCTAAGATTTTAACTGCAGGGGTTGGGGGGGGGGGGAGGTGAGAGGTGACAGTGGGACAGGGTAAACTTCCAACTTTATGTAGTCTGGGTGCGCGGGGTAAACTCAGAATACAATTGTGTTTTTTTGGGGGTGGAAGGGCAAATGCTATCATTTTTATTGGGGGAAAGGGGCGTTAAAATTTTATTTTGTAAATTTTGGGGCGGGGTTCAATTTTAAAAGTTCAGTTTTGCCAGCAGGGTCGGCTGCCCTTAAATAACGGCACCAGCGCCTGCACATGGGCAGCTGACACCATTGCTGGCGATGGATGGCCCGCCCCCTCCGTGTGATTGGGAGATGGGCCGCCCCAGCTATTTAAATGAGCCGCCGCGCAGTCCGCCATTTTTTGAGCTCGCCGCCTGAAGCAATGGTGGGCTCTTAAAATCCAGCCTTATGTCAGATAGATTGAGAGTTTTTAAAAGTTCAAGATGGACTCCAGGTGGTCAGCTGACCTCATCTCCACTCTGTAAAAGGTTACCAGGACAACAGAGGGAACAGATCCAAGACTGTTTTCTGAAGAACAGAGATTGCAGCACTAACACCTGATGAACAATGGGTTTCACCCTCCCAGACTTTTGGATTGCAAAACAAGGAGTCAGTCATTGAGAACATGTAAATGAACCGGCAGGTGGTAACGCCTGGGGGCAATGGAAAGGCCGAGCAGCTTTGTGAAACTAGACTTCTGGTCTTTGTACGGCAGGAACAGAACTTCAGCCTGAACACAGTCCTTCAGGATCACACTGAGAGGGACAAACAGCACTTTGGTCTTTCTCGTCTCTCTTCACTGACAGCAAAGTCCCCGTGTGGGTTAATCCTGAGGCCTGTAAGAAATGTGTCCCAGCCGCTCTCTTCCATGGTTCAGAGCTCCTGGGCACGGAACTGAAGGCTCCTTTACAACTGTGTTTAGAGTCAGGAAGAACAACGGTGAATGCTGGAAACGTGCTGTCAAATCCGAGACTGGTGTAAAACTGTGATCTGTTCCTGACTGAAAGTGAAATGGCAGGTTTAAGGTTCCAGTCTGAAAATAACTCTGGTAATTATTTCACAAAAGTTTAACATGTTTGTGTGATAGTCCCAAGTCTACCATTTAAAGGCAGATGTTAACTCATTTAAAATAGTCCTTTTGAAAATAAATTGGTTAAATTCTGCATGGTAGCTGCTGGTACAATTATACAACAGTCATTTAATCTCCAGATAAAGAAGGATCTGCAGTGTGTTTCCATTGATGTGTTAGTGTTGGACAGCTGGATACACAACTCGGAACATCCACGAGGGTCCGATCCCGACAGTTACTCTGGGATCACTCCCGCTGTGAAACTCCAACCACAAACCCAGCTGAAGGTTGCAGACTCCGAGTTTTTTTCATGGGATGGGAGCGTTACTGGCAAGGCCAGCATTTGTTGTCCATCCCTAATTGCCCTTGAGAAAGTGGTGGTGAGCCATGTTCTTGGACTGGATGCAGTCCATCTGGTGTAGATATACCCACAGTGCTGTTAGGATGGGAATTCCAGGTTTTTGGCCCAGCGACAGTGAAGGAACAGTGATATAGTTCCAAGTCAGGATGGTGTGTGGTTTGGAGGGGAACTTACAGGTGATGGTATTCCCATGCATCTGTTGCTCTTGTCCATCTAGGTGGGAGAGGTTGTGGGTTCAGAAGGTGTTGTGGGAGGAGGTTTGGTGAGTTGCTGCAGTGCATCTTATATATGGTTCACACTGCTGCCACTGTGCGTCGGTGGTGGAGGAAGTGAATGTTTAAGGTGGTGGATGGGGTGTTGATCAAGTGGGCTGCTTTGTCTTGGATAGTGTCGAGCTTCTTGAGTGTTGTTGGAGCTGCACTAAGCCAGGCAAGTGGAGAATATTCCATTGCACTCCTGACATTTTACCTGAAAGATGGTGGACAGGCGTTGGGGAGTCAGGAGGTGAGTTACTCGCTGCAAAATTCCCAGCCTCTGAATTGCTCTTGTCGTCACAGTATTTGTATGGCTGGTCCAGTTAATTTTCTGGTCAATGGTAAACCCCAGGATGTTGATGGTGGGGGAATTCAGTGATGATAATGCCATTGAATGTCAAGGGAAGGTGAGTAGATTTTATCTTGTTGGAGATGGTCATTGCCTGGCACTTGTGTGGTGTGAATGTTACTTGGGAGTGGAGGCTCCAGGAGTGGACTTTTAGAAAGCTGGGTTTCAGTATTCTGACAAATACATGGTGAGGAACCAGAGGAATCCTTACCAAGGAACTGTCTGGGGTTTTACCTGTCAGCATAGATCTAGGAATGAATGATGCCTGTCTCCCCGAACTGTTTTACATTGAACCCAGTTTCGAGCAAGATGGATTCTGTTTCCAGGAGAATAGGGACAAATATCTCCCACAATTGAGGGCGACAAAAGCAGCCATTAGAGAAGCTGAGAGATCTTTGGAAAAGAAGATGGTGCACAATTCATCAAACCCGATCAGCATATCCTTCCATTCCTTTCTCTCTCATGTACTTATCCAGCTTCCCTTTAAATGTTTCTCTCTGCTGTTCACCTCAACTACTCCTTCTGGTAGCATGTTCCACATTCTTCCCTCTCTTTGGGTAAAGAAGTTTCTCCTGAATTCTCTATTGGATTTATTAGTGACTATCTGATATTAGTTTTGGAATCTCCCACAATTGAAAAAGCTTTTCTCTACGTCCACCCTGTATACCCTTTTAATAATCTTAAAGACCTCTATCAGCTCACCCATCAACCATCTCCTTTATCTCAAGAAAAGAGCTCCAGCCTGTTCAGCCTTTCCTGATAGGTTTATCCTCTCAGTTCTTGGGCCAACCTTGCAAATCCTCTTTGCGCCTTTTCCCACTGCCTCCATATCCTTTCAATAATATGGAGACCAGAACTGTTCACAGTTCTCCAAGTGTGATTGAAAAAAGGCTCAGTACACGTTTAACATAACTTTGCTTCTATCCCTTTAGAAATTAACCCCAGTGCTTTATTTGCTTCTTTTATGGCCTTATTAACCTGTGTTGCTACTTTTATTTATTTTTTGGTTGATGGTCGGCACAGACTCGGTGGGCCGAAGGGCCTGTTTCAGTGCTGGAAAGCACAGTGGAGGCAGAGAACTCCCGGAGGAACACCAAAAGCTGGGAACTCTCAGGGAGTGTCTGCAAATGGAGGGGAAATGGGGACTGGTCAGGGAGTGAGTATGAAAATAATTTTTTTTTTAAAAAGTGAAGAATGGTACCAGATCTCTGGAGGATATCGACAGACTGGTGCAATGGGCAGATATATGGAAGGTGAAATTTAATGAGAAAAGTATAAAGTGTAGCATTTTGGAAGGAAGAATGAGGTGATACTGACTAAGTACAATTTAAAACAGTGTAGGATCAGAGAGACCTGGGGGTGCCTGTACACAAATCTTTGACAAATTAATAAACCTGTTCAGATTAGACCAGATCCTTGGCTTTATAAATAGAAGCCTAGAGCATAGAGGCAAGGAGGTTCTGCTAAACCTTTATAAATCACTAGTTAGATCTCAGCTGGAGTATTGTATCCAGTTCTGGGCACCAGACTTGGGAAACGAATCAAGGCCTTGGAGAGGGTGCAGAGGAGATTTACTGGAATGATACCAGGGATGAGGGGTTTCAGTTCTCTGGAGAAGCTGGAGAATCTGGGATTGTTCTCCTGAGAGCAGAGAAGGTTAAAGGGAGATTTAATAGACATGTTCAAAATGATGAGGGATTTTCACTGAGCAGAGAGGGAGACACTGTTTCCACTGGCAGGAGGGTCAGTAACCAGAGGACAGAGATTTAAAATAATTGGCCAATATAGCCAGTGGGAGGAGGTGAGGAGAAATGTTTTTAGACATTGAGTTGTTCTGATCTGGAATGCACTGCCTGAAAGGGTGGAGGAAGCAGATTTAATAACTTTCAAAAGGGAATTGGATAAAGTCAGAGGGGAAATTTTCTAAGGATATAAGGAAAGTGTATGGGAGTGAGACTAATTGAATAGTTCTTTCATAGATCCAGCACAGAAATGATGGACCGAATGACCTCCTTCTCTGCTGTATAATTATATGAAATGGCGACAATCAGGGAGTATCTGCATAAGAAGGAGAGAGGTCAGTGAGAGCCCATCACCAGAACTAGGAGATGTTATCATGGACAGGGAGGGCCAGAGTGTCAGAGGAGGGGAGAGAGGGGAACCACTGAGTGTAGAACTGAATCCAGTCAGAGTCAGCACCTTCAGGTGAGGAGAGAGAGGGGGGAATTGATGAGTGTTGAACTGAACCTAGCCGGAGTCAGGTGTTATGCTCACAGAAGAAGCAAGAATGAAAAATGAAGTGAACTGGAGCGTTACGACCTACAAAAAATGAACTGGTGAGTTAAATTCCAAAACATGGAGAGATTGTTGCAGACAAGATTGGGTAGGGGTCAGGTGACTCCCCTCCCATAATACAAAATACATCTGGGCTGTTGGAGACCAAAACCCATCATCGCATCTGGTCCAGCCCTGGGAAGACATTAAAATGGGAAACAGGCAATTCAAAGCAAAGCGGCTCCTATCTTCAACAATTGTGTTATCAAAGACCCTGGCAGAGAGGGAGACTGTGGATTTAAAACCAAAATAATAGGTGTGACCTAACACCACAGTATCATGATGAGCCACCTTCAAACCCCATTTTTAACAATGGTACACGTTCAAAGACGTTGTATGAACCTGGCAGGGGAGAGCTTTCTTTGGTCACGAGCAAAAGCAAGCTGATGAGACTTTTTTCAAAGGGAGAGACTGAAGGCCAGACTTCCGGCCAGAGAAGCTGTGAGGCCGACCAGTTGAGCAAAGGTGCCCTGCCTGCAAAAACAGTTTCAAGCTATCTTTAAACAACTGAGACAGAGAGAAATTGCAAGGTGACTTCGAATTCCCCACCAGCGGAAGGAAACCAGAAGCCTGCAACACTTCAGCAAGTTCAAGACTGCAAACATCCAGGCCTGCACCTTTGAAAAGACTTTCCCACCAAGACGATTCAACAGGTTTTTGCAAACCATGAAACACTTAGATCACTTGGGACTTTAAGTGCATCTTACCTTTTGCTTTCTATTTATCCTTATGTGTGTGAAAGTATGAGTTGGTGAAGATTGCCAACAATTCAGTTATTGTTGAAAAAAGTTATCTTTCTTGCTTTAAACCTGTAACAAAACCTGTCGTTGGTCTGTTTATTTGACCATTAAAACACTCGGGGGCTGAAACACTAGTTTAACAAAAACACTATCTGTGATCAGTTCAGAGCTGAAAAGTGGAAGCCAGTCACCCCATTTCCTACCTGTCCATAACAGGGGACTGAGTGTAATGTATCCAGGTTTACTGATGACACAGAGTTAGGTGGGAAAGTAAGCAGTGAGGACGACACAAACGGGCTGCCGAGGGATAGAGACAGTTTGGGTGATAGGCAAGAACATGGCAGATGGAATAGAATGTGGTGAAGTGTGAAGTCATCCACTTTGATCGGAAAAATCACTTTTTTTGTGTGTTAATGATGAGACTGAGAAATGTTTGCATTCAAAGGGACCTGGTGTCCTCGTACATGAATCACAGAAAGTTAACAGGCAGGTACAGCAAGCAATTAGGAAGGCAAATGGTATGTTAGATTTTATTACAAAGGGATTGGGGTATAAGAGTAAAGATGCATAATTACAATTATATAGGCCATTGGTGAGGCCCCACCTGGAGTACTGTGTGCAGTTTTGGTCTTGCTTAAGGAGGGACATACTTGCCCTTGAGGGAATGCAATGAAGGTTCACTAGTCTAGGTCCTGGGATGAGGCAATTGTTCTATTTATTCACAGAATGTGGGTGTTGCTGGAAAGCCAGCATTTATTGCCCATCCCTAATTGCATTTGAGAAGGTGATGGTGAGTCACCTCCTTGAATATAACTGAATAGCTTGCTCAGCCTTTTCTTAGGGTAATTAAGTCAATCACATTTCTGTGGGTCTGGAGTCGCACGTAGGCCAGATCGGATAAGAACAGCAGATTTATTTCCCTTAAGGAAATTAGTGAACCAGGAGGGTTTTTAGGACAACCTGGTAGTTTCGTGGTTACCATTACTGACACGAGCGAGAGAGATATAGCACTGACACAGGCCCTTCAGCCCACCGAGTCTGTGCTGACCAACAATCACCCATTGATGCTAATCCGACATTAATCCCATATTCCCTACCACATACCCACCATTCTCCTACCACCGACCTACACTATGGGCAATTTATAATAGCCAATTTACCTATCAACCTGCAAGTCTTTGGCTGTGGGAGGAAACCAGAGCACCCGATGGAAACCCACACGGTCACAGGGAGAACTTGCAAACTCCGCACAGGCAGTGCCCAGAACCGAACCCAGGTCGCTGGAGCTGTGAGGCTGTGGTGCTAACCACTATGCTGCCCTAAGACTAACTTTTTTTATCCCTGATTTATTTAATTGATTGAGTTTAAATCCCTGAACTGCCATGGTGGGATTTGAATTCATGTCTCAGCATCATTCATCCAGGCCTCTGGATTACTCGTTCAGGAACATAACCACTATGTTACAGAACCCCCACTATGATGCATCACCTCATGAGGAGAGATTGAGTAGACTCGGCCTATATTCCCTGGAGTTTAGAAGAATGAGAGGAGATCTGACTGAAACATAATAAATTCTTAAGGGACTTGTCAGGGTAGATGCTGAGAAAATGTTTCCCTTGTCTGGGGAATCTAGAACACTGGGTCACAGTCTCAGGATAAGGGGTCGGACATTTAGGACTGAAATGAGGAGAAATTTCTTCACTGAAAGGGTTGTGAATCTTTGGAATTGTCGACCCCAGGGAGCTGTGGATGCTCAGTCATTGAGTATATTTAAGACAGAGATTGATAGATTTTTGGGTACTGAGTGAATTAAGGGATATGGGGATAGTGCGGGAAGGTGGAGTTGAGGTAGAAGATCAGCCATGATCTTGGTGAATGGCAGAACAGGCTTGAAGGGCCAAATGGCCTCCTCCAGCTCCTATTTCTTATGTTCATTAAACCTCAGTCTGGTTCCTCTCAAGCTGCTGAGTGAGTGAATTAAATCTTTCTTGACAAATCACCAAGATACCAGACTACAAGTCATGCCCGAAACATCATTTATCGGTTACAAATCACAATTTAGTTAAATCTGGGCACACAGACACTTTAAAGACATGTATAAACACATAGAAATGTAATCAGGGTTATCCAGCAGTTGAGCAATAATAGGGAAGGTATTTCACAAAACAAGTAACAAATGCAGAAGTGAGAGTGGCCAAAGATCAAAAGGTCTGAAAATTAGTGGCCGAAGACTAAGAAAAATGACTTTTTTTGTTTGACAAGGAATCCTGTAATTATAGCACTGTTATTGAAGCAAACTGGTTGAGTAATGGTAATTTTGTACAATTTTGCATATGTAATGAATAAAATTGCTCTGTACTCAGAATACAATTTCATGAGACTTACCTGACAGCTGATAATTGGTTTTACAGAGCTTCATGTTCTCAATGTCCTGCTTCTGCCTATTTATAGCTTGTTCATGTAAAAGGTGTTCTGTGAAGATGTGTCAACTTTAATGGAAAGCAATATATATATAAACATACCAGATGGCACATTCTGGTACCTTGGTAAGTGATGTGCACAAATCAGTAGGTATATAAATGAATAAAAAGTAAACATTTATGAGACATTGACAATCCAGAAACTTGAACATAAGTGGGGTCATTTTTCTTAATTTCTGCTATGACATAATCACCTGAACGAAGCAGAAAGCAAAACCAGGTAGGGAGGATTTTCTGCCAGTTATGCAGCCTGTCCAATTTGCTGTTCATTAACTTAAATGAACAGGAATATCACATACATTCTGTTAGGAGCATGTGATACTCCCGACCCAATTTTCTTTCAGACAATTATTTACCTCCAAGCACAAAAGAGGAAAATAACCTGATTAACTTCATCAAATGTGGTGCCTCTATAGATAGAATGCTTGTTTTTAAATATCATGACTCATGGTAGATTTTATAGTTTCAAATAAAGAATCACATTATAAAAATCCTCAATTAAAATTTTGTTTGCAGTGCAGATCTCATCATAATCTTAATGAAAACTAATTAAAAATGTGTTTTTCCTCTTCAAAGGATCCAAATAGGATGCAATCTAAAAATTGTACCAGATCTTGTTTGTAACAGTAGAAAAGTAATGAGATTAGTGTTGTACCTCGAGGAAGCAAATCCTGCACTCCGGGTCCCATGACTTGGTGGGACGTCCTGCCCCATGTGCCCAAAGATCTGCAGGGCGAGAATCTGCCTGTTCAGTGACCTGAAGAAACTCGCGACTTTGAGTAGACGTCATCCTCGAATCGAGGGACAGCCGATGACGACCTCTACAATAACAAGTTTGAGGTTCTGTTGCATCATCCCCAAATCAGGTTCAAAGGTTTGGTCATGATCCTGTGACAATGTAGCAGGTCCAATGGACAGCTGTATATCCCAACAGTGATGAACACTTCTGGCTCCTGTTCTACTGCATCAATTGGTCCAGTGGCAGCTGCATTTAACAGCAAGGTGAGCTGAAAATCATAACTATTGTGTTGGCTTGGAGAAAGGCAGCACTCTGTATATACATATTCATACATGTACAGAGTATTGTGCCATCAGCCTCAGAAACCCAGTGACCATTTATAGTGACTGCAGAGAGCTCACAGGATAGTTGCACTGTAGCCGATGCACAGCACTTGTGGTGCAGGACAGCCTTTTCCAGAAAATCTTAAGCAATGTCAAACCACACATTGAAGAAAGATGGCCAGAGTTATACTCCTTATCTTGCATCACTGTGGTGCAAAAGACGACTTCACACTGACTCAAGGTTTACAGTGTGACTGGGGCAGTAGACAGTGAAAGTGGAGATGAACCATGAATGGAATTCAGCCATACACCTGAGCAAACCGATAAGTGGAAATTCCAGATCACTTCAGTTGCTGCAAAGTACAGGATATATTCAGTTTATACAGCTCATGCAATAACCAGTTTGTGCAGGGTTTTCAGAAATCAGACACACACTGCTGTGTAAATGGAAACATGTTTCAAATTCCTATTGACAGACCAATGTTTTTGCTGCAGACCAGCGACTTGCCAGCTACTGATCCTGCACCATTAATTTTAAGCCATGTCAAATGAGCTGTGTCAGTTCTCAGGTGGTCTCTGCTAAGATATCCCATGAAGGCAAAAACAAACATTGGGAATTGGTCTGTGTTTACACACACCTCCTTTTTGACCATTTACAGAACACTGACATACTGAAGTTGTGAAGGAGAATGTAGTTCCACCCACTTGCTTTTCTGGTTGAAATTCATTTCCACTGAGGTCGAAGACTATAAAAAATAAAGATGACTTTAAAAAAGGAAAAAAGGCACAGGGCAGCTTTGTGGTTGGGCGGCTTAAAAAATAATCAGTACTGTCGGTGAACTGACATTTCCAATTATTTTTCAAAGCCAGTCTTTTGGTTAAGGTCGGAAAGGAAGAAGCCAATGATAGATTTCCAAAACCCCAATGTTGGAAACCGCTATTTTGTGGAAATTTCTCATCCCTGACTTACTTGTGAATTTACTAATCGCTCAGCAGTTTGGATGACTGAGTGAATCCTTTCTCAAGCACAGTGCAGGTGAATAACCTCTCCCCAGTTTGAACTCGCTGAGGTCTCAGCAGGTGGGATGATTGAGTGAATTCCTTCCCACACTCAGAGCAGGTGAATGACGTCTCCAGGTTGTGACTGCATGGATGAGTTTCCAGCCCAACTGGAGAATTCAATCCCTTTCCACAGTCCCCATATTTACATGGTTTCTCTCCAGTGTGACTGTGCTTGTGATTCGATAGGCCAGATGATTGGCTGAAACCTCGTCCACGCACAGAACACGTGTACAGTTTCTCCCCACTGTGATCGCTGCTTTTTCCTTTCAAATTCAAAATCCAGTGATATTCGGGTTACGATAAACTGGGCGACTCCTTCAGGTCGTGATCTGATGTTTGCTTTGCATTTCACGGCTGCAATTCCTCCCCTTCTAAAACCCTGTGAAATTGATTTAAAACAGAAAGAAGAGTGTGAGAGAACCTACAAAAACACAAAGGCAGGTTGTGAAATGGAGCTGAATGAATCTGGTAATTTATGTGGCCGGCACTAGGAAAAAGTGACCATGAAAGCTGCTGGATTGAGGTACAACCCCAACTGGTTCACTAATGTCCTTCAGGGAAGGGAACCTGCCACCTAGTCTGGTCCGACACAAGACTCTGCCCTCTACGGGAGGAAAGAGAGAGGGATGGAGAAAGGGAGAAGTGTGATGGGCAGGGAGAGGAGAGGGAACTTATATATCTACAACTCGACCAGAACTTTGACAGAACCTCCCAAACCCTCAACTTCCATCATCCAGAAGGACCAGGGTAGCAGGTGTATGTGAACACCATCACCTCCAAGTTCCCCTCCAAGTCACACACCATCCTGACTTGTCTGACATCCAGTACTGGATGAACAGAAATTTCCTCCAATTAAATATTGGGAAGTCTGAAGCCATTGTCTTCAGTTCCTGCTGCAAACTCCACTCCCGAGCCACTAACTCAATCTCTCTCTCTGGCAACTGTCTGAGCTTACACCAGACCGAACATATGAATTAGGAGCAGAAGTAGGCCATTCGGCCCCTCGAGCCTGTTCCGCCATTGAATAAAACCATGGCTGATCTGTTTGTGTCTCGAATTCCACACCCTCAATAACCTTTGATTCCCTTCCCCTTTTCCTCATGTTGTTCATAACCTTGGTGTCATAATTGACCCCGAGATGAGCTTCTGACTGCATATCAGCACTGGCACTCAGACCGCCTATTTCCACCTCAGTAACGTTGCCAGACTACACTACTGCCTCAGCTCATCTGCCTCTGATACTTACATCCATGCACTTGTTACCTCTCAACTTGACTAGTCTACCCTCTGTAAACTTGGGATCATCCAAAACTCTGCTGCCTTCCTCGAAGCAAGTCCATCACCACTGCCTCTGTTGTTGAAAGATGGTTTGAAACTGTTTTTGAAGGCAGGGCATCTTTGCTCAGCTGGTCGGCCTCACAGCTTCTCTGGCTGGAAGTATGGCCTTCAGTCTCTCTCTATCTCCAACTAAAAAAAAGTTATCAGCTTGGTTTCAGTCCTGTGACCAAAGAATACTCTCCCCTGCAGGGTTTATACAATGTCTTTGAACATGCACCATTGTTAAAAATGGGGTTTGAGGATGGCTCATCATGATACCGTGGTGTTAGGTCACACCTATTAATTTTGGATTTGAATCCACAGTCTCCCTCTCTGCCAGGGTCTTTGATAACAGAATTGTTGAAGATAGGAGCTGCTTTGCTCTGAATTGCCTGTTTCCCATTTTAATGTCTTCCCAGCGCTGGACCAGATGTGATGATGGGTTTTGGTCTCCAACAGCCCAGATGTATTTTGTATTACAGGAGGGGGAGTCACCTGAACCCCTACCCAATCTTGCCTGCAGCAACGTGTCCATGTTTTGGAGTTTAACTCACCAGTTCATTTTTTATAGTTCATAACTGCTCCAGTTCACTTCATTTTTCATCCTTGCTCCATCTCTGAGTATAACAGCTGAATCTGGCTGGGTTCAGTTCGACACTCACTGGTTCCCCCTCCCTCTCTCCTTACCTGAAGGTGCTGACAGTAATTTGGTACTCCAACCAATCGGAGTGAATGAGGGGCGGGGCCTGCAGCACTGAGTGGGAGGGGCTGTGTCTGGATCCCCCTCATTGGTTGAAACTCTGTAACATTTTGAAAGTTGATTTCTCTCAGACTCCAGGAGCAAACTGTCCCTATTCTGTTGTGGCTTTAAACAGATGAAACCCTGTGAGTGTGGATCAAACATTTCAACATTTGTTAGTGAAATGGATTCATTCAGGACAGACAGGAGGGATCATTTCAGGAAATAACACAGTGCAGTGATTGTTTCTCTTTGAACTCTTCCTTTGGAGAACAGTGTGAATTAGTGGAAGGATTCGCAGACTGTTTAACACTCCTTCCATGGCTGGAGCCATTTGATTCCAGCTGATCTGTTGGTCAGTCTTTAACCGGGAGAGTTTGATGAGCTCCCACAGCTCACACAATGGGGGTGGACAGTCTCACTCACCAGACACGGCTATGAACTCCCCGTAAATCCAACCCTCTGATTTCTGTGTTGTAACCATCTTTCCATCCATTTTGCTGCCTGGTCCTTCACTCCACACAGCCTGATCTCGGTCACCTTGCAGAGTGTCCAGACTGTTATGGATAGCAAGCTGGTTACAAAACAGAAAACAGAGAGTAGGGGTTAAGAGTAGCTACTCAGACTGGCGGAAGGTGGGAAGTGGTGTTCCACAGGGATCGGTGCTGGGACCACTGTTATTCGCTATTTACATAAACGATTTAGACTCAGGAATCGGAAATACAATTTCAAAATTTGTGGATGACACCAAATTGGGAGATAGAGTTACTCCTGAGGAAAACTGAGGCAAAATGCACAAATACATTAAACTTGCAGAATGGGATTGTAATTGGCAAATTAATTTCAATATAGATAAGTGTGAGATGGTCTGTTTTGGTAGGAAAGTAATTGTTTAAATGGGGAAGAGGAGCAAAGGGATCGAGGGTCCAGATACACAGACCAATAAAAGTCGCGACCTGGAGTTTACTCCGCCTTTGGGAGAGTTCGACCTCTGTCCCTCCATTTAATCGCGTGGGGGCAGTCCGGCGTGGGCCTCCGGGCGCGCCGGCACTGGTCTCGGCCAGCCTCTGCTTTTCCCAGGATGGCTGTCAGTGCGTCTGGGGATCTAAAATGGACCGGGTCCGGAGGGACACGATGTTCAAATCTCTGGACAAGGGCGGGAAAAATGTACCCAACGCGGCCCTCATCCTGATGACCACCTTCGTGTGCGGCTGCATCAAGCTGTGTGTAGATCCCCAGTACGCAAACTCCAAGTGTCACTACGTGCTGAGGTTCTATCTGTCCCCGGTGTTGCGAAGGATGGGCCTGGTCACATTGCCGCGGAACGCTCCCTGCAGTTGGGCAGTGCCGTACCACCTATCCTTCGTGGAGCAGTTTCTGCGGGAAAACACCTTTGACCACCGGTCCATCAGGCAGTGGTCTGCAAGGAATGTCCTCAAGGCCCTACGGGAAAAGGAAACGGTGGATCCTGTCGGATGGTTCCCCGAGCAGACCGTCAAAGTCATTTGGCGGAATGCCTCATCACCAGAACTTTCAAACAAGCACCAAGACGTAGCTTGGCTGGTGGTGAGAAGGGCCCTCCCCGTCAGATCCTTCATGCACACCCGAAGTCTCGCCCCCTCCGCACAATGTCCCCGCGGTGGCTGTGGTGGGGAAGAGAGGGTCGCCCACCTCCTCCTGGAATGTGTCTTTGCAAAGCAGGTGTGGAAAGAGATGCAGTGGTTTTTGTCGAGGTTCATCCCAAGCAGCTCTGTAACACAGGAGTCTGTGCTCTACGGGCTGTTCCCAGGGACACACACCGAGACAAACATCAACTGCTGCTGGAGGACTATCAATTCGGTGAAAGACGCCCTTTGGTCTGCCCGAAACTTGCTGGTCTTCCAGCGCAAAGAGTTGTCCACCACCGAATGTTGCAGACTGGCACATTCCAAGGTCCAGGACTACACGCTGAGGGACGCACTAAAGCTTTGGGCAGCCGCAGCAAAGGCTCAATGGGGAAAGACCACTGTGTAAGGTCCCCCCATCAAGATGAATGGAGGGGCTGGATCCATGGGAAACCCCTCGAACTGTATCGGGAAAATTTTCATTTGCTGTAAATGTAAAAATGTAATTGGCATGACAAATGTGAAATGGAAGGGTTGTGAAGCAACTCATAATTGTATTGAAGGAAACTGATCTCCCTTCCAATGTTTGTATTTTTTGGTGCTGTTTGAAACTGTTTGGCAATGTAATTTTTACAGATTTTTATGAATAAAGTATATTTTAGTTTAGTTTAGAGATACAGCACTGAAACAGGCCCTTCGGCCCACCGAGTCTGTGCCGACCATCAACCAAAAAATAAATAAAAGTAGCAACACAGGTTAATAAGGCCATAAAAGCAGCAAATAAAGCACTGGGGTTAATTTCTAAAGGGATAGAAGCAAAGTTATGTTAAACGTGTACTGAGCCTTTTTTCGATCACACTTGGAGAACTGTGAACAGTTCTGGTCTCCATATTATTGAAAGGATATGGAGGCAGTGAGAAAAGGCGCAAAGAGGATTTGCAAGGTTGGCCCAAGAACTGAGAGGATAAACTTATCAGGAAAGGCTGAACAGGCTGGAGCTCTTTTCTTGAGATAAAGGAGATGGTTGGTGGGTGAGCTGATAGAGGTCTTTAAGATTATTAAAAGGTTATACAGGGTGGACGTAGAGAAAAGCTTTTTCAATTGTGGGAGATTTCAAAACTAATATCAGATAGTCACTAATAAATCCAATAGAGAATTCAGGAGAAACTTCTTTACCCAAAGAGAGGGAAGAATGTGGAACATGCTACCAGAAGGAGTAGTTGAGGTGAACAGCAGAGATACATTTAAGGGGAAGCTGGATAAGTACATGAAGGAGAAAGGAATGGAAGGATATGCTGATCGGGTTTGATGAATTGTGCACCATCTTCTTTTCCAAATATCTCTCGGCTACTCTATTGGCTGCTTTTGTCTCCTTCAATTGTGGATGATATTTGTCCCTATTCTCCTGGAAACAGAATCCATCTTGTTCCAAACTGGGTTGAATGTATCAGGGAGTCAGGCATCATTCACCCCGCAACCTACACTGACAGGTAAAACCCCAGACAGTTCCTTGGTAAGGATTCCTCTGGTTCCTCACCATGTATCTGTCAGTATACTGAAACACAGCTTTTTTAAAGTCCACTCCTGGAGGCCCCACTCCCAATTAACATTCGCACCACACAAGTGCCAGGTAATAATCAACTACCCTCGACATTCAACAGCATGATCATCACTGAATCTCCCAACATCAACATCCTGGGGGTTTCCATTGACCAGAAAATTAACTAGACCAAACATAGAAATACCGTGGCTACAAGAGCAGGTCAGAGGCTGGGAATTCTGTGGTGAGTAACTCACCTCCTGACTCCCCAAAGTCTGTCCACCATCTCCAAGGCACAAGTCAGAAATGTGATTGAATATTTTCCACTTGCCTGGATGATTCTTCACTATCACTGGGGCAACGTCCTGGAACTGTGGGTGTATCTGCACCAGACGAACTGCAGTGGTTCAAGAAGGCATCTCACCGCCACCTTCTCAGGGGCAAATAGAGATGGGCAACAAATGCTGGCCTTGCCAGCGACAGTCCCATCCTATGTAAAAACTTGGAGTCTGCAACCTTCAACAGGATCAGTGGTGGAGTGATCCCAGAGTAACTGGTGGGAACGCACCCCCGTGGATGTTCCAGGTTGTGTATCCAGCTGTCTAACATTAACACATCAATAGGGAATTCCTGTAAACACACTGCAGATCCTTTATCTGGAGATTAAATGACTGTTGTATAATTGTACCAGCAGCTACCATGCAGAATTTAACCAATTTATTTTCAACGGAACTATTTTAAATGAGTTAATACCTGCTTTAAAATGGTAGACATGGGCCTATCACACAAACATGTTAACCTTCTGTAACATAATTACCACAGTCATTTTCAGACTGTAAATTTAAACCTGCCGTTTCACTTTCAGTCAGGAACAGATCACAGTTTTACACCAATCTCTGATTTAGCAGCACGTTTCCTGCATTCACTGTTGTTCTTCCTGACTCTAAACACAGTGGTAAAGGAGCCTTCTGTTCTGTGCCCGGGAGCTCTGAACCATGGAAGAGAGCGGCTGGGACACATTTCTTACAGGCCTCAGGATTAACCCACATGGGGACTTTGTTGTCAGTGAAGAGAGATGAGAAAGACCAAAGTGCCGTTTGTCCCTCTCAGTGTGTTGTGGGACAACTCAATCAGCACACGAGGAGACTCAGGTACAGTTTGGATCCTTTATTCAAGCATATGCTGGGAGAGTCCACCTGACTCAACTCTCCTTGCTCTCCGCCACTCATTGATACTGGCCAGGAATCGAGTTTAGGTTTGCAAAGGTAATTGACTACACCATCTGTATGGGTCGGCCGTGCAGTAAGGGCTCACAAACAGCCTGACTAGCCCTCATGTTCTCATGTCCCCATACTGCTGGCCTCTCCTTGTGTGTCCTCCTGACCCTGTAAATTAGGCACGTCAGATATATGACCATCACTACTTGAGCAATGACCAAGATGTGAGAGATGATCCTGAACCAGGAGGGTATCTGTACATTCGAACCTCAGTTCCACAGATCCTCCCACCATGTGGTATCTGTTCGACCTCTTCTTCCAGCACCTTAGATTCTTGTTATAATGTGTAATACACCCTATGTACCTGCTGTAACCCCTCACCAATGGCTGTGAGGTGAGTGGGCAGCGGTGGGATAGAATAGGAGAACTGCCTCACGTACAGGTTTTCCTTTATACACTGGCTAACCTGCAAGTTGACCGTTTCTCTTTTATATATCTCCACCAGCTCTACCTTTCCCACCCTAACCGGTACCTGTGGGTGTAGACACACCGTGTGGTTAATTATTGGACAGGATCGGTTGTGCCCGTACTGATACTCCAGTTGTGTCGTGGTTAGACAATATCTCCCTTTTCCCACATAGGCAATGAGGTTCGGTTCCACTGCTTCCCGTATAGCTGCCATTGTAAATTGACCATTGTGTAACATCCGCATTTTGCCTCTTCAATCGTATATATTGGATGTGGACACCTACGATAGAGGCTCCTACACTACATCTATCTAAAGTAGTTCATATCATTTCCCTCTCTATCTCTCCAGCATATGGCAGTATATCATGATATCTTATGTAATAATCTCCCCTAATAACCCCAATATGTTCTACTTCGAATAATATCTTTCTAGGTGTTGATTCTGGTATAACTGGGATCACCAAGACCACACCTATCAATAGGCTATTATTGATAATGCATTTCTCATCAGTTTTATACACCCGTGTTAAACCTCGGAGCTGGCAACCAATCAGGTGTTGGTTCTGATGTCGGGACAATTTAGACAAGTGTGCGTTCGATATCCACAGGGGAACGTCTCCCTCACAGAGTTCCCGTGTCTGCTCAAGCATCCTAGATCCGTAAGTACTGCAGACGTCATTCCTAGCTGCGTCCTCTGAGATGTTACGCCCTTCGCCAATTCGTTCATGAATGGTCCATGCGTGACTCTCAAGTACTGCAACTAAATCCTGAACTGTCCGTGTCAGGGTTTGATCTGCACTGAGCTGCCCGCTCTTAATGTCCGGACCTTTTGGTCCACCATGACTAGATTGATTGAATTTACCACTGACGTTCCCGTGTTGAATACTGTGGTGGCATTATTCGCCAGGGTACATTTTTGCCGGTATTTCCTCTGAACAGTGGGTGCAGCTATATTCAGTCAGTTGTATGTTTCAGTTGCATCCAGTGTTTCCAGCGTCCCTTCCCTCTAATGTCCACACAGGCACAGGTATTATGAACTCGGAGGGCCCTATCAATTTCGGCGCAAACCCTGATTTCTCAGGCATTACTTTCACCATTACCCTATCACCAAAGCCAGGCACCTTCACCTGTTTCTCTTTCATGTCTGTTTCCATATCGCATACGATCTGCTGGTCTCTAACTTCCTGTCTCAGCTCATGCACTTGCCTGCATAGTTCTCTCACAAATCATTTAACCCTTTCTCTTGCGGGTCCTACTTCCCTCACTACCTGCCACAACATCCCCTGATAATCTCACCAGCCTTTCTGTCATTAACTCATACGGGGTTAGCCTGGTCATTCTGTTGGGCGTTGCCCTGAGCCCCATCAGGATCCCTGGTAACAGATCGACCCATCCCCGTCCTCTTTCCTGGATGGCTTTAGCCAATGCTTTCTTTAATATCCTATTCATCCGTTCCACCATGCCCGAGCTCTGTGGGTGATCGGGAGTACAAAACTTCTGCCTTATGCCTAATAATTTACAAACTGTGAAATGTGTCCCTTGGTCCGAATCTATCTGCGACGTATTGCCCACCTGGGGATTACTTCTCCAACCATTATTTGGGCCGTAGTACCGGCTGAGCAATCCCGTGTGGAAAGGGACTCCACCCGCCTCGTAAACCGGTCGATGATGACCAAGCAGTAGTTCGTTCCCTGGCTCGGCGAGAGGGGCCCCCATGAAATCAATTTGTATCTGCTCTCATGGCCCCTTCAGTCGTGGTTGGTGTGACATACGGACCTTTATTGGGTGTCCTGGGTTGTGCTGCGCACACACCCAACACCTTTGGCCATGTTTTGCGACAACCCTTCCCATACCCTGTCAACACCACCAGCATCTGCTCATTCTCCCTAACATGGCTTCCCTCCCATGGTGCGCATTCCCATGGTGTATGTTTATCCAGGTTGTGGCGGGTACAACATGGTGTTACCACCTTACCATCCTTCCGCCAGACCCCGTCAGGGCCTTCACTTGCTCCCTGTTGCCCCCACTGTTTTCACTGGGCATCGCATCCGTCCACTGATTACCCACTTGGATCGGATCTGCTCCTTTCTGATGTGCCTTGACTTTTAGTACTACCACATCCAGTGGCAGTTTCACAGTGGCTGCCACTGCCAGCTCCCTGATTATTGCCTCCTGTTGTATATTCCCCCCTCCCGAGGTCACATACCCCCATTGGCTCCAGGCCACCATGTAATCATGTACTACCCCAAAGGCATATCTGCTGTCAGTGCAAATATTAGCCCGTCTTCCTTTGACTGTACAGAGGGCCTCTTTTAAGACTATCATTCCTACTACCTGGGCTGAAAGGTCTCCTGATATTTTTCCACTGCCGATAATATGTCCCCCTTCATTAACAACTGCCCATCCACATATCTACGGAACCCGTCCACAAACAGGGTCATGTCCACTCCTTCCATCTCCTCCTCTTTCAAATTTCCTGCTGTCCCTTCCTCGATCTCGAGCAGACAGCTGTGCTCCTCCCCTTCCTGCAGCATGTTCTCTGCTGGATTAACCTTATTGCCACGGACAATCACAACCGGTTTATCCCTCGGTATTGATACCGCTTCCCGGGTCACCTGTCTACTGTCGGACACCGTCCTAGGTTCCCCTGTATTCAGTAATTCCACGATGGTGTATCTTGTATGAAGAAGCACTTCCCCTGACATTACGACAGGCTCACAAACCTTCACTGCCCATGATGCGCAGTCCAGTGCTGCCACACAACGGGACACGCCACTCATGATGCTGAAAAGTATCCTACCATGTGATCCCCATGCCGCTGGGTTAGTACCGGGCTTTAAAACCCATCCTCGTTCTGGACATATAGGTGGAATGGTTTTCCCACGCAGGGTAACCCTAATGGTGGCGTGCGGATGAGCCACCTGTTTTAATGCAGTGTAAGCTTGTTCCTATTCCTCGCCCCAGTCTATACTGACCTGGGATCCCTTCCCCCCTACTTTGGTCAGATCCTATATTGGTGCTGCAATTTTGGCAAAATTCCCTACGAAGTTCCAACAATAGTTAAACAGGCCCAAGACCTTTCTAACCCCTCTTATGCCCACCGTTCTAGGCATTCTACTTATGGTCCCCTTCCAGCTCTGGGGGAGCTCCTGCTTACCCTGTGAGTCCCGGTACCCTAAGTATTGAACCTCTCGTTGTCCTGGTTGACCTTTCTTCGGGCTCACCTTAAATCCCGCTGCCTCCCTAGTTCCAAAATGCTCATTATGGCCCCTACATGTCTCCTGGTGGTCTTTGAGGCAACCAGGATATCGTCTACGTATTGGACTATGGTGCTGTCCCCGTCTAGGCTTGCCTGACTCAGGGTGTCGCACATAACCTGGTGAAAGATCGCCGGGCTGTTGTGAAATCCCTGAGGCAGGCATGTCCAAGTGGACGGCCAGTGACCTGCTTATCAGGAAAGGAATTAAAGCAAATTAAAGAATTAGACAAGGTCTGTTCACGGGGAGGGGGGAATTAGACAGGGTTGTTCACAGGGAGGGGGAATTAGACAGGGTCTGTTCACAGGGAGGGGGAATTAGACAGGGTCTGTTCACAGGGAGGGGGTAATTAGACAGGGTCTGTTCACGGGGAGGGGGGAATTAGACAGGGTCTGTTCACAGGGACGGGGAGTTAGACAGGGTCTGTTCACAGGGAGGGGGGAATTAGACAGGGTCTGTTCACAGGGAGGGGGGAATTAGATAGGGTCTGTTCACGGGGAGGGGGGAATTAGACAGGGTCTGTTCACAGGGAGGGGGGAATTAGACAGGGTCTGTTCACGGGGAGGGGGTAATTAGATAGGGTCTGTTCACAGGGAGGGGGGAATTAGACAGGGTCTGTTCACAGGGAGGGGGGAATTAGACAGGGTCTGTTCACAGGGAGGGGGTAATTAGACAGGGTCTGTTCACAGGGAGGGGGGAATTAGACAGGGTCTGTTCACAGGGAGGGGGTAATTAGACAGGGTCTGTTCACAGGGAGGGGGGAATTAGACAGGGTCTGTTCACAGGGAGGGGGGGAATTAGACAGGGTCTGTTCACAGGGAGGGGGTAATTAGACAGGGTCTGTTCACAGGGAGGGGGGAATTAGACAGGGTCTGTTCACAGGGAGGGGGGGAATTAGACAGGGTCTGTTCACAGGGAGGGGGTAATTAGACAGGGTCTGTTCACAGGGAGGGAGGAATTAGACAGGGTCTGTTCACAGGGAGGGGGGGAATTAGACAGGGTCTGTTCACAGGGAGGGGGGAATTAGACAAGATCTGTTCACAGGGAGGGGGAATTAGACAGGGTCTGTTCACAGGGAGGGGGGAATTAGACAAGATCTGTTCACAGGGAGGGGGAATTAGACAGGGTCTGTTCACAGGGACGGGGAGTTAGACAGGGTCTGTTCACAGGGAGGGGGGAATTAGACAGCGTCTGTTCACAGGGAGGGGGGAATTAGACAGGGTCTGTTCATAGGGAGGGGGTAATTAGACAGGGTCTGTTCACAGGAAGGGGGGAATTAGACAGGGTCTGTTCACAGGGAGGGGGGAATTAGACAGGGTCTGTTCACAGGGAGGGGGGAATTAGACAGGGTCTGTTCACAGCGAGGGAGGAATTAGACAGCGTCTGTTCACAGGGAGGGGGGAATTAGACAGGGTCTGTTCACAGGGAGCGGGGAGTTAGACAGGGTCTGTTCACAGGGAGGGGGGAATTAGACAGGGTCTGTTCACAGGGAGGGGGGAATTAGACAGGGTCTGTTCATAGGGAGGGGGTAATTAGACAGGGTCTGTTCACAGGAAGGGGGGAATTAGACAGGGTCTGTTCACAGGGAGGGGGGAATTAGACAGGGTCTGTTCACAGGGAGGGGGGAATTAGACAGGGTCTATTCACAGGGAGGGAGGGTAATTATACAGGGGGTCTTTTCAGAGAGGAAGGTTATTCTACAGGGGAGGGGGTTGTTCACAGGGGAGAGTAATTAGTTGTGAACGTTCTGGATTATGTTCAAAGCGGAGGATAATTTGACTGGGGGAATATTTGTGGGGCGGGGCTTGTTCTTAGGGTAGTGTGGGTATTAAAGCCCATCCCCAGGGGGCATTAAAGTCCAGTTCCTCACTTTCACACACACAGGGGGAAGCTCTGTTACACCAGGCAGTGCCTCACTGTCCCAACACAGAGTTCAGAGACTCACAGAAACGAACACACAGTCCCACGACTCTGGCCTGGGTATTCTGCTGTACGGAGGCAACTTCACCATCTCTGACGTTAAGGAGGTGGTTGGTGGTCACCTCCTCATAGCGGATGTAATGTACAAAATACTCCACTTGGTTAATCAACGTGTAAGCCCCAGTTCAATACAGAGAGTGGCTGACTGTCCTCCAGCAGCTCCCACTGCTGCTGGCGACATCTGAACCAGTCATTCTCGCAGTGGCTTCAACTGCATCATCGATGCAGCGGGAGGATCCAGCAGGGCAGACAGTCAAATGGACGCCACATCCAGACTCCTGATGGGAACAGTAGAAGATGCCAAGCTGCACGATGTCTTCAGCAACCCTGCAGACGGAGTACAACGCAGATACACCTGATCAAGACCAGACAGGTCCATCCGTTGCAGGACTGACTTCCTGTTTGTTTTCCGTGTATTCATGGTCAGATCCACCAAAGTCAAGCCGGTGTTCTTCTGTGACCACTGCCCCCTACTGGTGGATTCTCACTTACAGGACGACCGGCGGGAGGACATGGAAGCTGTACGTAAAACTGCTGACCCCAGAGAACATCGGGGAACTCAAAAGTGATTACAAAGTTTAGAGAAGTGTGAAACCCCTCTTTGAGTCCCTGACACCTGGGTGGGAAATGTTCAAGCTGAACATCAAGAGGTCCTTCATCCTCAAAGAGGTTCGGGAGGTGAGAGAGACAGAAGGAAATGTCCCGACTCCAGAAAAGCATGCAGGATCTGTTCCTGCTGCAGCCAATGTGGATCGCGGTCAAGGAGGATCTCCAAGAGGTGAAGAGCCAGCTTGCACCAGGAGAAGGCTTTTGACAGGATATCACACACCTACATGATGGACATGCTCTCCAAAATGGGATTTGGGGAGGGAATCTGCAATTGGATCCAACTGTTCTATAAAAACATCAATAGCGCAGTCTCCATCAATGAGTGAGAATTGGAAAGTTTTCCGATCAAACCTGGAGTCAGACAGGGCTGTCCACTCTCCCCTGTCTTGTTCGCTTGCTGTACACTTTGCTGAGTCCATCAGGAAGGATAAGGGCATAAGACAATCCCAGGCAGTGGGTAGATGGTGGCACAGTGGTAATGCCACTGAACCAGAGGTCCAGGCTAATGCCCTGTGGACACAGGTTCAAATCGCAGCTGGTGGAATTTAAATTAAATATTTTATTTTTTTGAAGAAGTCTCGAATTGAAAACTTGTCTCAGTAATGGTGCCATATTAGCTTCTTTATGGTCTTATTAACCTGCGTTGCTACTTTTATTGGTCTGTGTATCTGTGCCCTCGATCCCTTTGCTCCTCTGCCCCATTTAGACTCTTATTTTCCAAGTACTATGTGGCCTCCTTATTCTTCCGACCAAAATACATCACAGCACATTTATCTATCTTGAAATTAATTTGCCTGTTACATTCACATTCTGCAAGTTTACAGATGTCTCAACTTTATATTTATTCCCCTTGTCCAGTCTCTTCCCACCTACATCTGTGACTCTTCCATTGCCCTCCATCACTTCAACAGTTTCCAGTTTCCTGGCCCTAACAGTCTCCTATTGACTATGTTCGTCCAATCCCTCTACCCCTCCATCCCCCACCATGACGGTCTGAGGACTCTCCGCTTCTTCCTAGAACAGAGGCCCAACCAGTCCCCATCCACCACCACCCTCCTCCTCCACCTGGCTGAACTGAACTTGTGCTCACGTTGAACAACTTCTCCTTCAGCTCCACTCACTTCCTCCAAATAAAATATATTGCTATGGGTACCCGCATGAGTCCTAGCTATTCCTGCATTTTTGTGGGATATGTTGAACATTCCTTGTTCTAGTCCAACTCAGGCCCCTCCCTCACCTCTTTGATGACTGTACATTGATGACTGCATCAGTGCCACTTCCTTCTCTCGCCCTGAACTGGTAAATTTCATTGACTTTGTTTCCAATTTCTACCCTTCTTTCACCTTCACATTTTTTTTTTTATTCATTCATGGGATGTGGGTGTCGCTGGCCAGGCCAGCATTTATTGCCCATCCCTAATTTCCCTTGAGAAGGTGATGGTGAGCTGCCTTCTTGAACCACTGCAGTCCATGTGGGGTAGGTACACCCACAGTGCTGTTAGGAAGGGAGTTCCAGGATTTTGACCCAGCGACAGTGAAGGAACGGCGATATAGTTCCAAGTCAGGATGGTGTGTGACTTAGAGGGGAACTTGCAGGTGGTGGTGTTCCCATGTATTTGCTGCCCTTGTCCTTCTAGTTGGTAGAGGTCGCGGGTTTGGAAGGTGCTGTCTAAGGAGCCTTGGTGCATTGCCGCAGTGCATCTTGTAGATGGTACACACTGCTGCCACTGTGCGTCGGTGGTGGAGGGAGTGAATGTTTGTAGATAGGGTGCCAATCAAGTGGGCTGCTTTGTCCTGGATGGTGTCGAGCTTCTTGAGTATTGTTGGAGCTGCACCCATCCAAGCAAGTGGAGAGTATTCCATCACACTCCTGACTTGTGCCTTGCAGATGGTGGACAGGCTTTGGGGAGTCAGGAGGTGAGTTACTCGCCTCAGGATTCCTAGCCTCTGATCTGCTCTTGTAGCCGCGGTATTTATATGGCTACTCCAGTTCAGTTTCTGGTCAATGGTAGCCCCTAGGATGTTGATAGTGGGGGATTCAGCGATGGTAATTCCATTGAATGTCAAGGGGAGATGGTTAGATTCTCTCTTGTTGGAGGTGGTCATTGCCTGGAACTTGTGTGGCACGAATGTTACTTTCCACTTATCAGCCCAAGCCTGGATATTGTCCAGGTCTTGCTGCATTTCTACACGGACTGCTTCAATATCTGAGGAGTCGCGAATGGTGCTGAACATTGTGCAATCATCCCCGAACATCCCCACTTCTGACCTTATGATTGAAGGAAGGTCATTGATGAAGCAGCTGAAGATGGTTGGGCCTAGGACGCATTGTCCCTCTCCGACTCTTCTCTTTCCTTTCTTGACTTCGCTGTCTCCATTTCTGGGAATAGGCTACCTACCAATATTCACTATAAGCCCACGGACTCCCACAACTACCTGGACGACACTTCCTCATATCCCACTTCCTGCAAGGCCTCACAGAATCTCAGAATTGTTACAGTGCTGAAGGAGGCCATTCGGCCCATCATGTCTGCACCGGCTTTCCAAAAGAGCAGTTCACCTAAGGCCATTCCCCTGCTTTCTCTCCATAACCCTGCATATTCTTCCTTTTCAGATAACAGTTTAATTCCCCTTTGAATGCCTCGACTGAACTTAGCTTCATCACATTCTCAGGCAGCGCATTCCAGATCCCAGTCACTCCCTGCATGAAGTAGTTTTTCCTCATGTCATTTTTGACTTGATTCCATTCTCCCAGTTTCTCCGTCGCCATTGCATCTATTTTGACGATGCAAACTTTCAGACTAGCACTTCAGATATGGCTTCCTTTTCCCTCAACCGAGGAAGATAGGAACATAGAAAATAGGAGCAGAAGTAGGCCATTCGGCCCCTCAAGCCTGCTCTGCCATTCAACCAGATCATGGCTGATCTTCTACCTCAATGACATTTTGCTGCACTATCCCCAAAACCCTTGGTGTCTTTAATATCTAGAAATCTATCGGTCTCTGTCTTGAACACACTCAATGACTGAGCCTCCACAGCTCTTTGGGATAGAGAATTCCAAAGATTCAACCCCCCTCTGAGTGAAGAAATTCCTCCTCATCTCAGTCCTAAATGGCCTACCTCTTATTCTGAGACTGTGTCCCTTGGTTCTAGACATCCCAGCCAGGGGAATAATCCTTCCTACATTTACCCTGTTGAGCCCTGCAATGGATTGCAGTTTGACTTTCTAAATGTCCTGTTATTACTTCCTTAATAATGGATTCTAACAATTTCCCAACCACAGATGTTAAACTAACTGGTTTATAGTTTCCTACTTTCTGCCTCCCTCCCTTTTTGAATAAGGGCATTATATTAGCATTTTTCCAATCCACTGGAACCTTTCCCGCATCCAGGGAATTTTAGAATATTATAACCAATGGATCCACTATCTCCACTGCCACTTCCTTTAAGACCCTAGGATGTAGGCCATCAGGCCCTGGGGACTTGTCTTCCTTCAACCCCAATAGTTTGCTGAGTACTTTTTCCCAAGTGATGATGATTGTTCTAAGTTCCTCCCTTTCTATAACCTCTGCATTACCTGTTACTATTGGGATGGTGCTAGTGTGAAAATACACCGTGAAAACTGAAGCAAAATACTGATTTAGTGTCTCTGCCATTTCTGTGTTCCCCTCTATTAATTCCCCAGTCTCATCCTCCAAGGGACCAACATTCACTTTAGCTACTCTCTTCCCTTTTATATACTTATAGACGCTTTTGCTATCTGTTTTTATATTTTGCGCTAGTTTTCTTTGATAGTTTACATTTGCTCTTTTTATTACTTTTATTACTTTGTTGATCTTTAAAAGTTTCCCAATCTTCCAGCCTGTCACTGGCCTTTGCAATATGGTATGCCTTAGTTTTTGTCTTTATGTTATCCTTAACTTCCTTGCTCAGCCATGGATATTTTTCCCCCTCTTACAATCTTTCTTCCTCTCTGGAATATATTTTAGTTGTGAGGATTTGAATATCTCCTTAAACATCTGCCACTGCTCGTCAACTGTCCTACCTTTTAGTCTTCCTGCCCAGTCCACAAGGGCCAAATCTGTCCTCATGCCTATGTAATTACCTTTGTTTAACTCCAGAACGCTAGTGTGGGACTCCAGTTTCTCGCCCTCAAACTGAATTTGAAATTCCAGCATGCTATGATCACTCTTCCCTAGAGAATCCTTAACTATGAGATCATTAATTAATCCCACCTCATTACACAATACCAAATCTAGAATAGCCTGCTCCCTGGTTGGTTCCACAACATAATGCTCCAAAAAACAATCTCTAATACATTCAATGAACTCTCCCTCGAGGCTACCCTTGCCAATTTGATTAATCCAGTCTATATGCATATTAAAATCACCCATGATTATTGCTGTAACTTTCTTACAAGCCCCCAGTATTTCCTGGTTTATACTGTGCCCCACTGCAGAACTACTATTTGGGGCCCTATAGATTACTCCCACCAGGGACTTCTTTCCCTTGCTATTTCTTATTTCTACCCAGACTGATTCTATGTCTTGATCTCCAGATCACTGGTCAGTACACCAGACAACAACAGCACCAGCCTTATCAGCGGGTTTGATGAGGATGGTAGGGTTATACCTGAGAGAATGGAGTGCAGCAAATTCAGAGGGAGATAGGTTAGAGTGAGTGAGGGAAGCAGAGAAATTGAGACCGCCAATGTCACACCAGCAGTTCTCAATGAAAAGATTGAGGGAGGGTGAGAGTCCAGAAGGAGGGGTCCAGATGGAGGGAAGATATTGGAGATGGGTAAAAGGGTCCGCTGAGTGGGGTTGGGGGGAAAGACTCCTGTCCAAAGATTTGGGCGTGGAGGTGGAGGCAATGGAAGAAGAGTTCGGTGTCCTGCCGAGCTCAAAATTGATTGAGATGGGGGTTGTAAAGGGATGGAGCTGAGTGAGGCCTTTGCTGAGGACAGATCATTCAGAGTCAGAGTGGGGAAGGTCAGAGGGTATCGTGAATACACAGCAAAGGGTGAGATTAGAGAGGAGATGGGGTCAGAGAGAAGGGAAGGGGAAGAAGGGTCCAGAGGGGTGTTGGTGCCCATGGGTTGTTGAAGCTTGCGATCCTTCACACCTGAAAGGAAGATAAAAAGTTTTTGTTAAAGCGCCGGATGAGGTGAAGGATGAAATGAAACTGTGCAGCAGGACAGCTTTGAGATAGAGTGAGTCAGTGCTGTTGGAGAGAGAAATCGAGAGTGTTGATGTGACAGAGCATGGCATTGAGAGTGGATCTCAGGATGTGGTGAGACCAGCGGTTCGAGGAATGCTGAATGTCTAGCAGGTGTATGTAATCCTGGGTGGATCTGAAACATGAAGGGTGGAATTTCAGTTGGAATTCACATGGAATAAGTTGGAACTGGAGACAGTAGCTGAGGAAGAAGATTTGGCTGTGAAAATGAGTTTTGGTAAACACCTGATCAAACACCAGGAGGGAAATGGAAAGCAAATGAAGGTGAACAATGGAGAGGAGACAAATGTCAGAGAGAAGAGCAGAACTTGTTCAAGGCGGACATTCCTAGCAGTGAATTAAACACTAACAAAAAAGCAAAATACCTGCGGATTCTGGAAATCTGAAATAAAAGCAGAAAATGCTGGAAATACTCAGCAGGTCTGGCAGTATCTGTGGAGAGAGAAACAGAGTTAACATTTCAGGTCAATGACCTTTGATCAGAAATTAATGGGACAAAGTGGTGACAAATCCTCTGGACCTGATGACCTGCCCCCTAGGGTTTTAAAAGAGGTAGCTACAGCGATAGTGGATGCATTGGCTTTGATCTCCCAGAATTCTTTATGTTCTGGAACAGTTCCCAAGGATTGGAAGGTAGCAAATATAACCTCACTATTCAAGAAAGGAGGAAGAGAGAAAACAGGGAATTATAGGCCAGTTAGTCTAACATCAGTAGGACACAAAATGCTAGAATCTATTATTAGGCATGTGGTAACAGGGTACTTAGAAAATCAGAATGCGATTAAGCAGAACAACATGGATTTATGAAAGAGAAATCATTTTTGACAAATCTGTTGTAGTTTCTTGAGGATGTAACTAGTAAGGTGGATAAGGGGGCAACCAGTTGTTTATTTGGATTTTCAGGGACCGAGAAGCATTTGGTAAGGTGCCATACCAGAGGTTATTGCACACAATCAGGACTCATTGGATTGAGGTATATATTAGCATGGATTGAGGATTGATTAATGGACAGATAACAGAGAGAAGGAATAAACAGGACATTTTCAGGTTGGCAGGCTGTAACTAGTGAGGATCTGTACTTGGGTCTCAGCTATTTACAATCTGTATTAATGACTCAGATGAGGGGACTGAGTGTAACATATACAGGTTTGTTGATACAAAGTTAGGTGGGAAAGTAAGAAATGAGGAGGACACAAAGAGGCTGCAGAGGAATAGAGACAGGTTGGGTGAGTGGGCAATAACATAGTAGATGGAATACAATGTGATGAAATGTGAAGTTATCCACTTTGATAAGAAAATGTTTTTTAAAACAGAATTTTTTTATGAATGGTGAGAGACTGAGGAATGTTTGCATTCAGACGGACCTGGGTATCCTTGTACATGAGTCACAGAAAGTTAACATGCAGGTATAACAAGCAATTAGGAAGGGAAATGGTATGTTCGCTTTTGTTACAAAGAGATTGGGGTATAAGAGTAAAGAAGCCTTACTACAATTATACAGGACATTGGTGAGGCCCCACCGGGAGTACTGTGTGCAGTTTTGGTCTCCTTACCTAAGGAGGGACATACATCCCATTGAGGGAATGCAACAAAGGTTCACAAGTCTGGGTCCTGGGATGAGGAGATTGTTCTATTTATTCACAGAATATGGGCATTTCTGGAAAGGCCAGCATTTATTGCCCATCCCTAATTTCCCTTGAGAAGGTGGTGGTGAGCCACCTTGAAAATAACAGAGCGACTTGATAGGCTGTTTCATAGGGCAGTTAAGAGTTAATCACATTACTGTGAGTCTGGAGTCACATATGGGCCAGATTACTAGTTCATTAACATAACCACTCTGCTACAGCACCCCCACTATGATCCATCTCCTCCTATGAGGTGAGATTGAGCAGACTAGGCCTATATTCCCTGGAGTTTAGAAGAATGAGATGTGATCTGACCGAAACATAAATTCTTAAGGGACTTGACGGGGTAGATGCTGAGAAAATGTTTCCCCTGTCTGGGGAATCTAGAACACTGGGTCACAGTCTCAGGATAAAGGTCGGCCATTTAGGACTGAAATGAGGCAGAATTTGATAAGGTGCCACACTAAAGGTTATTGCTAAAAATAAAAGCTCATGGTGTATCGGCATGGAAAGAAGGTTGGCTAGCTAACAGGAAACAGAGAGTAGGAATAAATGGGTCATTTTCTGGTTGGCAAGATGTAACAAGTGGTGTGCCACAGCGATCTGTGCTGGGGCCTCAACGTTTTACAATTTATATAAATGACTTAGGTGAAGGGACCAAAGGTATGGTTGCTAAATTTGCTGATGATACAAAGATAGGTAGGAAAGTAGGTTGTGAAGAGGACATAAGAGGGCTACAAAGGGATAGAGATAGGTTAAGTGAGTGGGCAAAAATGGAGTACAATGTGGGAAAATGTGAAGTTGTCCATTTTGGCAGGAAGAATAACAAAGAAGCATATTATCTGGATGATGAGAAATTGCAGAGCTCTGAGATGCAGAGGGATCTGGGTGTCCTTGTGCATGAATCGCAAAGGTTAGTATGCAGGTGCAGTACCTAATTAGGAAAGCTAATAGAATGTTATTATTTATCGTGAGGGGAATTGAATACATAAGTAGGGAGGTTATGCTTCAGCTATACAGGGCATTGGTGATACCACATCTGGAGTACTGTGTACAGTACTGGTCTCCTTATTTAAGGAAGGATATAAATGCATTGGAAGCAGTTCAAATAAGGTTTACTAGACTGATACCTGGAATGGCCGGGCTATATTATGAGGAAGGATTGGACAGGCGAGGGTTGTGTCCACTGGAATTTAGAAGAGTAAGAGGCGACTTAATTGAAACATATAAGGTCCTGAGGGGTCTTGACAGGGTGGATGTGGAAAGGATGTTTCCCCTTGTGGGAGAATCTCGAACCAAGTGTCACTGTTTAAAAATAAGGGGTCGCCCATTTAAGACAGAGATGAGGAGAAATGTTTTCTCAGAGGGTCGTGAGTCTTTGGAATTCTCTTCCTCAAAAGGCGATGGAAGCAGAGTAAATATTTTTAAGGCAGAGGTAGATAGATTCTTGATAAGCAAGGGGGTGAAAGGTTATCGGGGGTAGGTGGAAATGTGGAGTAATCAGTTCAGCCATGAATTTAATGGCGGAGCAAGCCCGAGGAGCTGAGTGGCCGACTCCTGCTCCTAATTCACATGTCCTCCACTGAAAGGGTTGTAATTCTTTGGAATTGTCTACCCCAGGGAGCTGTGGATGCTCAGTCGTTGAGTATATTTAAGACAGAGATTGATGGATTTTTGGGTACTGAGTGAATTAAGGGATACGGGGATAGTGCGGGAAGGTGGAGTTGAGGTAGAAGATCAGCCATGATCTTGGTGAATGGCAGAACAGGCTCAAAGGGCCAAATGGCCTCCTCCAGCTCCTATTTCTTATGTTCATTAAACCTCAGTCTGGTTCCTCTCAAGCTGCTGAATGAGTGAATTAAATCTTTCTTGACAAATCACCAAGATACCAGACTACAAGTCATGCCCGAAAC
This sequence comes from Heterodontus francisci, assembly GCF_036365525.1. Classification (NCBI taxonomy): domain Eukaryota; kingdom Metazoa; phylum Chordata; class Chondrichthyes; order Heterodontiformes; family Heterodontidae; genus Heterodontus; species Heterodontus francisci. Next base: position 20,912,770 of record NC_090404.1, read on the forward strand.
ATCATTTATTGGTTACAAATCACAACTTAGTTAAATCTGGGCACACAGACACTTTATAAACATGTATAAACATATAGAAATGTAATCAGAGTTATCCAGCAGTTGAGCACTAATAGGGAGAGTATTTCACAAAACAAGTAACAAAGATTAACCAGGCGATTCAGTGATTGACTGTAAATCAGCACTAATGGATGCTGAGTATTAATTACAGCAGGGACCGGAGTCTGAGGTTATAAATTGGTTTTGCACTTGCTGCTGTTCAATATTCAGTGTATTTACACCTAATCTGTACTCATGCTTTGTCTTTCAACACACCATTAACATATTGTTTGCCTTTGCTCCGTGACCTTTTGGTCAGCTCTGTGGCCTGGTCCAATCTACACCTTCTCCTTTGTTATCTCTTGCCCCACCCCCACCTCACTTGCTTATAATCTGTGACTTTTCTAATATTTGTCAGTTCCGAAGAAGGGTCACTGACCCGAAACGTTAACTCTGCTTCTCTTTACACAGATGCTGCCAGACCTGCTGAGTGATTCCAGCATTTCTTGTTTTTATTTCAGATTTCCAGCATCCGCAGTATTTTGCTTTTATTATAAATTGGTGAGCTTACTTTAAGAGTAATTCCTTCAATATCTGACATGTTAACAGCTGTGAACAGCCTGTCTATCAAACAGCTCAAGTCTGCTGGTGCTTACAAACATTCAGAGCTTAAACAGCCTCATTCTCGAACTAAAGAACAGACTTTCTCCTGTCAATGTAGAGCTGTAGGATTGGCCTGTGATCTGTTTATTGTTCATCTTTTGTTCAGTACATTTACTGAGTGGATTTAAATTGAAAATGAGGTTTGCAGACATGATGGTCTATTCACACATGAATGAGAGATGCTGTGGGGCACACGCTCAATCCAAGAGGGGTAACTGACATCAGAAATAAACCACCACTGTCAGAATGAACATGATTCAGTCCTGGATGTGATTAACAGCAGCAATAACAGCAGAATCCAACCCCTGTAATCACCTGTGAACTCACAGGTGTCTCAGCAGGTTGGATAACTGAGTGAATCCCTTCCCACACACGGAGCAGGTGAACGAACTCTCCCCTGTGTGTGTGCTGGTGGTCTGATCGCCTGAAGCCAGTCCCACAGTGAGAGCACCCGAACTCATCAGTGTGAACATGTTGATAGACATGAGTTCCCTGGTGCTTTTATAGCAAATCCCATAGTCCAGACATTTAAAAAGGTTTTTCATCAGTGTGACCTCGCCAGTGTGCCAGCAGGTTTGATGACCGAGTTAATCCCTTTCCACACACGGAGCAGGTGAACTTCCTCTGGTGTGCAGTGAGGTCAAATAATCGCCTGAACCCAGTACCGCAGTGAGAGCGCCTGAACTGTGTCTTGTCAGTGTGAACAAGTTGATGGATCAGTTCCCCGAACTTTCATAGCAATTCCCAGAGTCTGGGTATTTAAAAAGGTCTCTCGTCAGTGTGAACTCGCTGGTGTCTCAGCAGGTTGGACGAGTGAGTGAATCCCTTCCCACACATGGAGCAAGTGAACGGCCTCTCCCCAGTGTGAGTGCGCTGGTGTACGGTGAGGTTGCCTGATCGCTTGAACCCAGCCCCACAGTGAGAGCACCTGAACGGTCTCTCGTCAGTGTGGACACGTTGATGGATCATCAGCTCCCGGGAACTTTTATAGCAATTCCCACAGTCGGGACATTTAAAAGGTCTCTCGTCAGTGTGAACTCGCTGGTGTGTCAGCAGGTTGGATGAATTAATGAATCCCTTCCCACACACGGAGCAGGTGAACGGCCTCTCCCCAGTGTGAATGCGCTGGTGTAGAGTGAGGTTGCCTGATCGCATGAACCCAGCCCCACAGTGAGAACACCTGAACGGTCTCTCATCAGTGTGAACACGTTGATGGGATATCAGTTCCCCAGAACTTTTATAGCAATTCCCACAGTCTGAACATTTAAAAGGTTTCTCCCCAGTGTGAACTCGCTCGTGTGTCAGCAGGTGGGATGACCGGGTGAATCCCTTCCCACACTCACAGCAGGTAAATGGCCATTCCCCAGTGTGAACTTGCTGGTGTGTCAGCAGGTCGGATGAATTAGCAAATCCCTTTGGACACAAAGAGCAGGTGAACGGTGTCTCCCCAGTGTGAAGTCGCTGGTGTCTCAGCAGCTTGGATGACTGAGTGAATCCCTTCCCACACACGGAGCAGGTGAACGGCCTCTCCCCAGTGTGAACTCGCTGGTGCTCCCTCAGTGCACGTGGGCTTTTAAAGCTGTTTTCACAGTCAGAGCATTTAAACTCTCTCTTGTCAGTATGAATTCTCTGGTGTCTCCGCAGGGAAGAGAAATTAGAGCATCCCTTCCCACAAATAAAGCAGGTGAACGGCCACTCCCCAGTGTGAACTCGCTCGTGTCTCAGAAGGCTGGATGACTGAGTGAATCCTTTCCCACATTCAGAGCAGGTGAACGGCCTCTCCCCAGTGTGACTGTGTCGATGAGTTTCCAGCTCAGACGGGTAATTGAATTCCTTCCTGCAGTCCCCACATTTCCACGGCTTCTCCCCAGTGTGACTGCACTTGTGTTTCGACAGGCCACAAGATCCGCTGAAGCCTCGCCCATACACAGAACACGTGTCCAGTTTCTCCCCACTGTGAAGGGGGCTTTTTGCTTCCATGGTGAAAGATCGATGATGTTCAGATCCTGATGAATCGAGCGCCTCTGTCCGATCTTGACGTGATGCTTGATTTGAGTTTCCCGTCTGTAACTCCTCTCTTTCTAATACCCTTTAAAATGAAGTTAAAACAGGAAAAAGTGAGCGAGAGAACACCCACAAAAACAGGTTGTGAAATTGAGCTGAATGAATCTGGTAATTTGAGGTACGAGAACAGAGAGTGGGCGGGGCTTCAGGATCCTAGTGACCGGGAGAGAAAATCATTGACTTGATAATCACTCTGCGCACAGGGGCTGGAGAACTGAACCCAGCCAGAGTAGAGAGAGGGAGAAAACTGGCAGTGGAGGAAAGAAATGATGCAGATGGTGCAATGGGTTTGGATTTCAGTACAGGGAGGAGGGAGAGTGTGGGACGGGGATTTACAGCTTTGGAGGAACAAGAGAGGAAAAAATGTTCCATAGAAATTAGAATTGTCTTCTGAATTTCTATCCTGGACTGACAGTGATAATTATTGTAAACTCCTTTTACAGGTTATTAGGAGAGGATTTATAGACATTGATTTTATTCCGACTCTGCACACAGGGGCTTTCTCACCACCTCGCCTGAAGGTGCTGGTATGTGTTACTGTTAAGGTTACTGTTTACCTCCCACTGAATTGTAACAGATAAAATTAAACTGAACATTGCAGCAAGATCTGACACCATCACTCGATTCACCAGCACCTGAATATCATCAATCTTTGAACATGAAAGCAAAGAGCTCTGTTCACAGTGTGGAGAGACCGTACACGTGTTGTGTGTGGGGTCCAGGCTCCAGCCGATCATCTGGCCTGTCGAATCACAAGTGCGGTCACATTGGGGAGAAACCGTGGAAATGTGGGGACTAAAAAGGAAATCCACTACCCGTCTGAGCTGGGAACTCATCAGTGCATTCACACTGTGGAGAGATTGTTCACCTGCTCCATGTGTGGGAAGGGATTCACTCAGTCATCTAACCTGATGGGACACCAGTAAGGTCACAAGTGACTGCAGGGGTTGGATTCTACTGTCATTGCTGCTGTTTATCACATCAAGGACTGAACCATGTTCATTCGGACAGTGTGTTTATATCTGCTGGGGTGGAGTTTAATATTCTGGTGATCGGTTTGCTTTACTTCGTAATCTTTAATCTTCAAATAAAGTATCTTCCTTTGGGCTATTCTCAGAGTTTTGTGGGATGAAACAAACAACGATTTACTTGCAGTTTACAAGATTATATTCACTGCTCATGATGTGCTCTGTTCTATATTGGGAAGACCAAACACAGATTGGATGATTACTTTGAGGAACACCTCCGTTCAGTCTGAAAGCGTGACCCTGAGTTTTTGGTCACTTCCCATTTTAATTCACCGTCCCACTCCCACTCTGACCTCGACCTCCTGCACTGTTACAATGAACCTCAATGGGAGCTCGAGGAACAGCAGCTCGTCTTTCAAATCGACACTTTACAACCTTCCAGACTCAACATTGAGTTCAGCAGTTTCTGCACCAACAGAGAGCTGTCGGGATCTGGAACGCTCCACCTGAAATGGTGGTGAAACCTGATTCAATCAGTCATTTTAAAAGGGAGTTGACAGGTATTTGAGAATGAGGAACTTACAGGCTTATAAACAACAAGTGGGTGTGTGGGACTAAACACGACTGTTCTTTCAAAGAGCCAGCACAAGCCCAAAGGGTTGAATGGCCTCCTTCTGTGCTGTAAGTTTCTTGGATTCTAGGAATTGGCCATTTAGCTCCTCGAGCCTGTTCCACCATGCAATGAGATCATGGCTGATCTGTGACCTAACTCTATATACCCACCTTTGCCCCATATCCATTATTACCTTTGGTTAACAAAGATTTAAAATTAACATTGATTTCGCATCAACTGCTGTTTGTGGAAGACAGTTCCAAACTTCTACCACCCTTTGGGCATAGAAGTGTTTCCTAACTTCACTCCTGAAAAGTCTGGCTCTAGGTTTTAGACTTTGTCCCTTTGTCCTAGATTCCCCAACCAGTGGAAATAGTTTCTCTCTATCTACCTGATCAGTTCCAATTAATACCTTAAAAACTTTGATCAAATCAACCCTTAATCTTCTGAATACCAGGGAATTAAACCCAAATAGTGAGGTGATGCATTCTGGCAGAAGGGATAGGGAGAGACAATATTTACTTAATGGCACAGTTGTGCAGGGACGGAAGGACCTGAGGGGGCTCATGTGCATAAATCCATGAAGGTGGCAGGACCTATTGAGAGAGTAGTTAGCAAAGTGTATGAGATCTTGGGCTTCAAAAATAGAGGTATTGAGTACAAAAGCAGGGAGGTTATGCTGAACCTTTATAAATCTCTGGTTCAGCCACAACTAGATTATTGCATCCAGTTCAGATCATCACACTTTAGGAAAGGTGTGTGGATCCTTGAGAGGGAGCAGAGGAGATTTACCAGAATGGCTCCAGGTATGACGGAATTTAGGTACAAGATTAGGTTGAAGAAGCTGGGGTTGTTCTCCTTGGAGGGAAGCAGGTGGAGGGGAGATCTGGTAAAGGTGTACAAGATCATGACAGGTTTAGATAAGATAGACAAAGGTAAGCTGTTATAATAGCTGAATGTATAAGGACTACGAAGCACAGATTTAAGGTTTTGGGCCAAAGATTTTGATTTGATTTAGAGATACAGCACTGAAACAGGCCCTTCGGCCCACCGAGTCTGTGCCGAACATCAACCACCCACTTATACTAATCCTGCACTAATCCCATATTCCTACCACATCCTCACCTGTCCCTATATTCCCCTACCACCTACCTATACTAGGGGCAATTTATAATGGCCAATTTACCTATCAACCTGCAAGTCTTTTGGCTGTGGGAGGAAACCGGAGCACCCGGAGGAAACCCATGCAGACACAGGGAGAACTTGCAAACTCCACACAGGCAGTACCCAGAATTGAACCCGGGTCGCTGGAGCTGTGAGGCTGCGGTGCTAACCACTGCGCCGCCCTCAAAGAAAGGGGGGGGGGATGTGAGGAAAAACATTTTTACACAGCGAATGGTAATGACCTGGAACTCACTGCCTAGGAGGGTGGTGGAAGTGAAGACAACCAATGATTTCAAAAGAAAATTGGATAGACACTTGAGGGAAATAAACCTGCAGGATGAGAGGGACAGAGCGGGGGAATGGGACTGATGCAATTGCTGTGCAGAGAGCTGGCATGGACTCGATGGGCCAACTGTTCTCCTTCTGTGCCATAATGACGTTAAGACTCGTGTGTAATCTCTCCTCATAACTTAAACCTTGGAGTCCAGGTATTATTCAGGTAAATCTTGTCATGGTCCTGTAGTTCTTTTTCTCTCCGGGAAATATGTGACATGTCTTTAAGGCTTGCAAAGGATCAGTACTGCTTTAAGAACCAGCAAGCCTCAGGAGTTAGAGAAAATGCATTTTTGGTTGCCACTGGATACAACCATATGGACAAGCAATCAACCAGCTTCACAGAATGCATCCTGGTTACCCAGCAACGGCCAGAGACTGCGATTCAAAGGGTACATTCTCGTTCCCTTGGATACAGCCACTTGGACTGAGCATCACGTGATACATTTGTTACAATTCAATTTGGAACTGGCTTTTTAGTTGGAGACAGTTTGTTCTAAGAGAGAACACAGACAGACAGCTGGTGTTAGCACCTGAAAAAGAGCTCTCAGCCATTTAAACTGAAGGAAGAGTATTTAGTCTAATCATTATCTCTCAAAATTACCAAAAGAGTCAAGCCAGAACAGAGATCTCTGATAATTTAAACTGAAGGAAGGGAAGTTAGACTGTGACAATCTTTTATCCCTCGAAAACTCGAAAGTCAGATTGATTCATTTAAAAAATGTTTGCAAGTCATTAATTGTTGCGGTTCGCTGACGGAAGGAAAACATCACTTACTGCTGGAATTAGACTACGGACTGTTCTACTGTGAAAGAACCTTTTTTCCCCATTGGACGGCTGTGAGGACTTCAAGCAACATTGGACTGTAAATTTGCAAGGACTGTAATTTTTTCTATTTTAAAAGTTATGTATATCTTCATAGTGTTTAAGAATTTAGTTTTTCTAATTAAACAGTTAATTTGTTGATTTAAAGACAACTGGTTTGGTTAGCCTCATTTGGGGATTAATAGATGGTACAATTTGGGTGGGTCTTTCTTTAATTTGGAAAGTTTAAAATGATATGTTAGGCGATCTGTGGAGGGACGGGATTGAATTAACAGTGCAGTTCACTCACTTCAATCAGAATCATATATTTTGATTGGGGGTCTTTGACTGGAGTGGTCGGTCGTAACAATCTGCAATGCACTCCCTCCAAGGCCAATATATCCTTCCTAAGGAGTGGTGCCCAAAACTGAACACAGTGCTCCAGGTGTGGTCTAACCAGGGCTTTGTCTGTCTCAGTGCTTTTTCAGTCACACTGATACCTGAAATCTTTTCCCACAGACAGAACAGACAAACCTTTCTCCTTCCATATTCAAAGGCCAATGATATTCGGTTCCTGATGAATCGAGTCACTCTGTCAGATCCTGATGTGATGCTTCGTTTGAGCTTGTTGTTTGAAAATCCTCCCTTTCTAATACCCTGCAAAAAAAAAGTTTACAAAAGCCATTACTGTCAGTCTAAGATAGAAATTCAGAAGAGACAACCATTTCTCTTAGTTTGAGTTTGCTGTGTGTAAATCCTCCCCTGCTAAACCCCTGTAAAAGGAGTTTACAAAAGCCATCACTGTCAGTTCAGATTGAAATTCAGAACATTCTCTCCTCCTGCTTCCTGACCCAGGATGGCCACGCAGGCATGCTGCTGCACACTGTCCTGACAGGCAACATAAAGGAGAAATTACTTCATTCAAAGGGTTATGAATCTTTGGAATTCTCTACCCCAGAGGGTTGTGTATGTTCCATCATCGAATACATTTAAGGCTGGAATGGACAGATTTTTGATTTCTCAGGGAATCAAGTGATATGGCGAGCAGGCAGGAATGTGGAGTTGAAGCCTAAAATCAGCCATGATTGTTTTGAGTGCCGGAGCAGGCTCGATGGTCCACATGGTCTGCACCTGCTCCTATTTCTTGTGTTGAACGCTCAGAGCAACCTACAATCTACCGACATTACCGGGATAGGGAGACAGAGTTTAGAAACACTCAGCAACACGACTCCAGTAAAACATCCCAGGAGGAAAAGTGTGTGTACCTGCCCTGATATCCCCCTCCCCAGACCTGTCAGTCAAACCCCCCACTCCTCCCAGTCCACAGCTCAGCCTAGCAGCTTCCTGCACCTTGAGCCAGCCCTGCCCAGGTGTGGCCCAGTCCAAGGGGAATCTTTGTGGAACCAGGGAGTGGGGGACCTCCTGCCCTGTGGTGTTCCAAATGGTTCCTCCCTCCCCTCCCCTCCCCTCCCCCAGGCCCCTTTATAACTGAGCTCAGTTTCCTTTAAAGTTTTTGGCTTTGATGTTACAATTTATTAATCCTTAGTTCCTCCAAAAGAGCTGGGTCTGTTACCGGGAGAAAACCTTACAGATGCAAATGTAATAACGTAGGTTATTAAACGGGTTTACGGCCTACACTGTGTTTCTGAAGCTCCCCCACCAACCAGTCTCCAGTTCTCCTCCATTTAGAGACGCTCCCTGACCAGTCTCCATTTCTCCTCTATTTACAGACCCTCCCTGCCCAGTCCCCAGTTCTCCTCCATTTAGAGACGCTCCCTGACCAGTCTCCATTTAGAGACGCTCCCTGACCAGTCTCCAGTTCTCCTCCATTTAGAGACGCTCCCTGACCAGTCTCCATTTCTCCTCTATTTACAGACGCTCCCTGACCAGTCCCCAGTTCTCCTCCATTTAGAGACGCTCCCTGACCAGTCTCCAGTTCTCCTCCATTTAGAGACGCTCCCTGCCTCTCCTGGATTTTGGGACAGTCTCTGCTCTCGGCTCTTTGTTGAGATTCGGGCCGGAGGGAAGCGGTGGAAGCCGCGGCTGGGGGTTGATCTTGTTGTTTGTTGTGATCTCCCTGTTTAGATTGTCTCCTGGCTCCGCACTCGGTGTGTCTGCAGCCTGCGAGCCCCGGGCTTTATTAACCCGCCTCCCTCTCACCTGCTGGAATCGCGCAGTCTCTGCCTCAGACTCTACCGGCCGCGCATGTTCAGCTCACACCGGCCGCCCGCCCGGCTGATTGACGGCTGCTTGGGGCCAATAGGAAGAGAGGGGGCGAGTCTGGAGGACCGGACGGGCTGTGAGTCCTCCAACCAATCGGAGCGAGTGAGGGGTGGGTCTCGCGGCAAAGGGTGGGCGGCCCCGCAACCTTGTCCATCAGTCCCGCCCCCTCTTGCTATTGGTCCACAGCTGCCATCAAACACCTGGGCATTGTGAGTGGTCAAGTACCGAGTGCGCAGGCGGAGTGTGGAGCAGTATTTGTGATAGCGCGCTGTTTAGTTCCATCTGCAGTCGGTAAGTGTGGTTGGGCGGAGTAAAGGGGCCTGGGGGAGGGGGGTAACCATTTGGGACACAGCACAGGTCCCCCCCTCCCTGGTTCCACAAAGACTCCCCTTGGACTGGGCCACACCTGGCTCAAGGTGCAGGAAGCTGCTAGGCTGAGCTGTGGACTGGGAGGAGTGGCGGGTTTGACTGACAGGCCTGGGGAGGGGGATATCAGGGCAGGTACACACACTGCTCCCCCTTTTCCTCCTGGGATGTTTTACTGCAGTCGTGTTGCTGAGTGTTTCTAAACTCTGTCTCCCTGTCCTGGTAATGTAGGTGGATTATAGGTTGCTGTGAGTGTTGGACTATGTTGCCTCTCTTCATTCTTCCTCCTTCTCCCACTCCAAGTTCCAGGCTGCAGGCTCCGGTGGCTCAGTGCACCTGAAACATTAACCCTATTTCTCTCTCCACAGATGCTGCCCGACCTGCTGAGTATTTCCAGCATTTTCTCCTTTTATTTCAGATTTCCAGCATCCGCAGTATTTTGCTTTTGTTTCATTGCGGGCTTTGATCACAGAACTGAGTCGAGAAACACAGATGGACCAATTGAGAGCCAGTTTGTATTGGGGGTGGGTGTTGGATGCAGAAGTCGGTCCATGACCTCCTCCGTCAGTCTTTTGTCATTGCATCAGTTTGATCTGGAGTGGAGATGAAGCGGAAGCTGCTGGGTTTAATCCCGAGTACTTTTGAGCTCAGTTGGGCCCAACAATTTCCAGTGTGAGACTGTCAAGGGAGGTAGATTGGAGGGGAATGTGCGGCAGGGTGCATGCACGACCATCCTGGGCCAGGAAGCAGGGAGAATGTTGTGAATTTCTATCCTGACCGACAGTGATGACTTTTGTAAACTCCATTTACCGGTTATAAGAATGGGAGGATTCGCAGATGGGAATATCAAGCCAAAAATCATGTCCAGATCTAACAATCGATTCATCAGGACCTGCATATCATCAGCTTTTGAATGTGGGAGGAGAAATGTTTGTCTATTTTGACTACGAAAAGATTTCAAACATCAGTGTGCCTGGAAAACTACTGAGACACACATACCTGAGTGAGAGTGTTCCAGTGCACTGACTGTGGAAAATGCTTTAACCAGTTACACAGCCTGAAAAAACATCACATCATTCACAACGGGAGAAACCGTACACGTGTTTTGTGTGTGGACGAGGCTTCAACTGATCAACCAACCTGGAGAGACGCAGGGACACCCCCACCATGGAGAAACCGTAGAAATGTGGGGACACTGGGAAGGGATTCAATTCCCCATCCCAGCTGGAAATTCATCAACGCAGTCACACTGGGGAGAAGCCGTTCACCTGCTCCGTGGGTGGGAAGGGATTCACTCAGTCATCCCACTTGCTGACACACTGCGAGTTCACACTGGGGAGAGACCTTTCACCTGCTGCCTGTGTGGGAAGGGATTCACTACTTCATCCAACCTGCTGACACACCAGCGAGTTCATGTACAATGGATTCTGCTGTTACTGCTGTTAATTACATCCGGAACTGAATCATGACTGGAAGCCTGTTTGCAGAGGGGTTCCACAGTGCTCAGTACCAGGTCCCTTGCTTTTTGTGGAATATGTAAATGATTCAGACTTAACTATGAGGAACATGATTAAGAAGTTTGCAGATGAGACAGAAAGTGACCGTGTGGTTGACAGTGAGGAAGAAAGCTGTAAACTGCAGGAAGATATCAATGGACTGGTCAGATGGACAGAAAATGACAAATGGAATTCAATCCAGTGGTAATGCATTTTGGGAGGGCAAACAAAACAAGAGAATTCACGATAAATGGGAGGAAACTGAGAAGTGTAGAGGAACAGAGAGACCTTGGAGTGCATGTCCACAAATTCCTGAAGGTGGCTGGACAGGTTGATAAGGTGGTTAAGAAGGTATATGTGATGCTTGCTTTTATTGGCCGAGGCATAGGATATAAGAGCTGGGAGGTTAAGTTGGAACTGTATAAAACACTGGTTAGGCCACAGCTGGAGTACTGTGTGCAGTTCTGGTCACCGCATTACAGGAAGAATGTGATTGCATTAGAGAGAGTACAGAGGAGATTTACAAGGATGTTGCCAGGATTGGAGAATTTTAGCTGTGAGGAAAGATTGGTTCGGCTAGGATTGTTTTCTTTGGAACAGAGGAGGCTGAGGTATATAAAATTATGAGGGGCTGAGATAGAGTGGATAGGAAGGAGCTGTTTCCATTATCAGAGAGGTCAATAACCAGGGGACATAGATTTACAGTAATTGGCAGAAGGATTGGAAGACAGTTGAGAAATCTTTTCACCCAGAGGGTTGGGGGGTTTGGTGTCTGGAACTCACTGTCTGAAAGGGTGATCGAGGCAGCAACCTTCATCACATTTAAAAAATACTTGGATATGCAATTGAGGAGCCGTAACCTACGAGGCTACAGACCAAGAGCTGGAAAGTGGGATTAGGCTGGATAACTCTTCACGGTCAGTGCAGACATGATGGGCTGAATGGCCTCCTTCTGTGCCATAACTTTTCTATGTTTCTATTATGACAGTTAGTGTTTGTTTCTGCTGATGTGAATAATCCCTATAACTTGGCTGGAGTTTAATATTCTGGTAAATGTCAAATAAATCAACTTAGTATCGAACACACTGTTGTAGATTTTTCTCTTTCCCACCTGAGTGTTTAGCATCACCTGGCTGGAGCTCAGAAAGGACAATCTGGGGGGAGGATCGTACGGCAGGAACAGAACTTCAGCCTGGACACAGTCCTTCAGGATCACACTGAGAGGGACAAACGGCACTTTGGTCTTTCCCGTCTCTCTTCACTGACAGAAAAGTCCCCGTGTGGGTTAATCCTGAGGCCTGTAAGAAATGTGTCCCAGCCGCTCTCTTCCTGGGCATGGAACAGAAGGCTCCTTTACAACTGTGTTTAGAGTCAGGAAGAACAACGGTGAATGCTGGAAACGTGCTGTCAAATCAGAGATTGGTGTAAAACTGTGATCTGTTCCTGACTGAAAGTGAAACGGCAGGTTTAAATTTCCAGTCTGAAAATGACTGTGGTAATTATTCTACAAAACGTTAATGTGTTTGTGTGACAGTCCTGAGTCTACCATTTTAAGGCAGCTGTTAACTCATTTAAAATATACCTGTTTAAAATAAATTGGATAAAGTCTGCATTAAAGTAGCAGATGGAGGAGTTCACAGGAGCCTGTTAACTGCTGGTACAATTATACAACAGACACTTGATCTCCAGATAAAGAAGGATCTGAAACGTGTTTCCAGGAATTCCCAGTTTTATTGAAGTGTGAATGTTGGACACCAGGATCACTAAAAATACATGACCCGGAACATCCACGGGGGTGCAATCCTGACAGTTACTCTGGGATCATTCCCACTGTGGAACTCCATCACTGACCCTGCTGAAGGTTGTAGGTTCAGGGAGTGGGGTCTCCAGGAGTGGACCGTAAGAAAGCTGGGTTTCCGTATCCTGACCAATACATGGTGAGGAACCAGATGAATCCTTACTAAGGAATGGTCTGGGGTTTTTCCTGCCAGTGTAGGTATAGGGGTGATCGATGCTTGACTTCCCTGAACTGTCTTACATTGAACCCAATTTGGAATATTGTGGATTCAGATTCCAGGAGAATAGGGACAAATATCACCCACAATTGAGGGAAACAAAAGCAGCCAGTAGAGAAGCTGAGACGTCTATGAAAAGATGGTGCACCATTGCTTTATTAATGGGAAAGCTTTTCTAGCTACGCTAGGAGTCAGAGACATAATAACATAGAGTTACATAGAATTACATTGAGTACATCAACAGCAGTGGTTCTCAATTTTTTGGTTGAAGGACCCCTTTACAAATGGATTAGTAATCACAGACCCCCTGCCACTGCACCCCCCACCACCTAAATTATACTATAAACTTCTTGTACATTTACATTTCTGAATGTAAAGTTCATCAGTGTCCTGTTAAAGGGACTTGCAGGAAAGTTTACCAGGGCTGCTCGATATAGTGAACATTGATGTGATTGGTGATGTGAAAACTTTTATCCTCCCTTCAGCTGAAAGGTAACCCGACAGGAAATATCCACTGAGTCTCATTGTAAAATTAATTCAATAATGAAAATGATACATTTGAGTTTAATTCGGCTTTATCTCACCTCCCAGTGGGCCTGTCCTGTCCTGTCACTGCTGGGTCAGGCCCTGTCCTGTTTTGTCGGAACTAAAGTTTCAACAGCTGCCATGTTTAATCTGTTGGATAAATCTATGCTAGTTGTGGCCTGCTGCAATGCACAAGGCACTATGTTTTAAAGGAGAATGATTTTAAGTGAAGTTGTGGTTATGCTTGGGAATAGTTATACTTCCTGCATGTATCAATATATGGAAGGTGAGGTCATATGTGGCCAATCTAACTGTTATAAACTAATAAAGAACAGAATAGGTGAGTCATAGCTGACCAATCAAAAGGGTTAAAGTGGAATGTAACCTAATATGAAATGAAGAAACCCTCTGGGTGGAATAAATGACAGCTGCTGAGAGACATCAGGGCACACACCGATTCGCCGAAGAGACTACCGACAGTCAGCAGAACACCTCCAGACAGAAGACTGCTCCACAGCAGCTCTGGAAGCAAGAACTGAGGACAGTTTGCACTCTGCTGTGTAACTACTGCTGAATTGTTTGAACATTCTTGCTGTGCTAAGTAAACTCTCTATCTTGATTTAAGAAACCAGAGTCCTTACCTTAGGGGTCAAAGGCTAGTCAACATCCAGCCTAAAAATGCAGAAGGTTGACAGTTCCACCAGCCCTGACAACATAGGCCACCTCAACATCCACGTGTCAGATAATCCCAGACCTGATTTGCTCCATTTTTAACTGAAAGGTCTTGTTTCACTGCTGGGGGTGGTTTCATTGCTTGAGGGTGAAATTAACATTAAAATGACAACACACTCTGTGCCCACCCATCGTTCTCCCGGATGGACCAGCACCTCACAGTCAGGATCATGTGACTATGAAGGAGATGTAAGATAGTTCACTGCTAGATGTAATGTCTGAAAAGTTTAATTGGAAGTGATTGTGATAATTAATAATGCTTTAAAATATTGTTAAAGTAACTATAATATGTGGAACAAAAACAAGAAATGCTGGATTCACTCAGCAGGTCTGGCAGCATCTGTGGAAAGAGAAGCAGAGTTAACGTTTCGTTCCGAAGAAGGGTCACTGACCCGAAACGTTAACTCTGCTTCTCTTTCGAGTTCCGAAGAAGGGTCACTGACCCGAAACGTTAACTCTGCTTCTCTTTCCACAGATGCTGCCAGACCTGCTGAGTGAATCCAGCATTTCTTGTTTTTGTTTCAGATTTCCAGCATCCGCAGTATTTTGCTTTTATAATATGTGGAAGCTCAGTTAAACATGGTCTTGAGGCTGAGCAGCAAAGCCTGCATGCCGAGCCAAGGTTACGTTCAAAAAAATCAAGTGGGCAGTGAAAAACAAACCTTGAGATAAATATGAAAAGAATGTGGTGGTATGTTTGAAACTAACAGATAATGAAAAACAGAGCATTCATTAAGTTACAATTAAAACAGGTTTTAAAGCTTCTAAGATCTGTTATCACAGGAGTAAAAGACATTGCTGTAACTCATGTAACAACTGTTTCTTTGAAGTTTCTAGATAAGGAATAACAAAGTTGCAAGAAAATGGAACAAAATGATACCAGAAAATTAAGCATAAATTTAATGTTGAAGTTTTGGAAATAGAGTCATAGAGAGATACAGCACTGAAACAGGCCCTTCGGCCCTTGTGTCTGTGCTGACCATCAACCACCCATTTCTACGAATCCTACATTAATCCTATACTCCCTACCACATCCCCACCTTCCCTCAATTTTCCTACCACCTACCTACACTAGGGGCAATTTACAATGGCCAATTTACCTATCAACCTGCAAGTCTTTGGCTGTGGGAGGAAACCGGAGCACCCGGCGCAAACACACACAGTCACAGGGAGAACTTGCAAACTCCGCACAGACAGTACCCAGAACTGAACCCGGGTCGCTGAAGCTGTGAGTCTACGGTGCTAACCACTGTGCCGCCCCAAAATGACGATTAAACAGAATGAGTGAGATAGCCCAGGCGATTGTCAGCTGCCCCGTAAGCTCAAAGGAGAAAAAAGGGGATTAAAAACATAGCACCAGCATGCACCCAGCTACGGGACTGGGAGTAAATCCACCACCAGGATCTGGGAATGAGGGGCAAGGAGCAATACCACCCGGGGTCCCGTGGGCAGGTGCTTATGAATGATCCCAACCCTCAGACTATTTCGAATTGCAGGTATGCGTTCAACAATTAGGACCAATCAACCCACAAACACGCCACATAGACCGAGGACGGCAGCTGCAGGCATTTCAGAATGACCGGCCAAATCTGGAAGACAGCGATATAAAGAATGTTATCTTGTCCGTCCTGACCTCAGACGTGCGAGGTAGTCTCCCTTTTATTGTTTTTAACCAGGATACTGCCCTGAATGACTTGATCACTGCTTTACAAACTGCTTTGGGAACAGATAACATAGACCTGGGGAGAAAAGATATATCAAACATGAAAGCCCCGCGGCGCAAACTATGAGTGCACCTCCACCTACTTGGAATGGAACTGGAAACTCCGACTGACGGAGTCTGGGCCCGCCGGACTGGTCTGAGGTAGGGTTCAGATGAGACAGCCACAGCTGACATTTTTTTAATTTTCAAAATATACTTTATTCATAAAAATCTGTGAAAAATACATTACCAAACAGTTCCAAACAGCACCAAGTCAAAAATTACAAACAGTGCAAAGGAGGTCAGTTTCCTTCAATTCTGGAGTGAGTTGCCTCACAACCCTCCCATTTCATTTTTCATGCCATATACATTTTACAGCACACGAAAATTTTCCCGATACAGTTCGAGGGGTTTCCCATGGATCCAGCCCCTCAGTTCAGCTTGGTGGGGGGACCTTACACAGTGGTCTTTCCCCATTGAGCCTTTGCTGCGGCTGCCCCAAGCTTTAGTGCGTCCCTCAGCATGTATTCCTGGACCTTGGAATGTGCCAGTCTGGAACATTCGGTCGTGGACAACTCTCCGCTGGAAGACCAGCGAGTTTCGGGCAGACCAAAGGGCGTCTTTCATCAAATTGATAGTCCTCCAGCAGCAGTTGATGTTTGTCTCGGTGTGCGTCCCTGGGAACAGCCTACCCTGAGCACAGATTCCTGTGTTACAGAGCTGCTTGGGATGAACCTCGACAAAAACCACTGCATCTCTTTCCACAACTGCTTTGCAAAGACACATTCCAGAAGGAGGTGGGCAACCGTCTCTTCCCCACCACAGCAACCTCGAGGGCATTGTGCGGGGGGGGAGACTTCGGGTGTGCAGGAAGGATCTGACGAGGGCCCTTCTCACCGCCAGCCAAGCTACATCTTGGTGCTTGTTTGAAAGTTCTGGTGATGAGGCATTCCGCCAAATGACTTTGACGGTCTGCTCGGGGAACCAGCCAATCGGATCCACCATCTCCTTTTCCCATAGGGCCTTGAGGACATTCTGTGCAGACCACTGCCTGATGGATTGGTGGTCAAGGTGTTTTTCCGCAGAAACTGCTCCACGAAGGATAGGTGGTACGGCACGGTCCAACTGGATGGAACGTTCCGCGGCAATGTGACCAGGCCCATCCTTCGCAACACCGGGGACACTTGGAGTTTGCGTACTGGAGGTCTACACACAGCTTGATGCAGCCGCACACGAAGGTAGTCATCAGGATGAGGGCAACGTTGGGTACATTTTTGCCGCCCTTATTCAGAGGTTTGAACATCGTGTCCCTCCGGACCCAGTCCATTTTTGATCCCCAGATGAAGTGGAAGATGGCTCGGGTAACCGTCATGGTGCAGGAGTGGGGTATGGGCCAGATCTGCGCCACGTACAGCAACAACGTGAGTGCCTCGCATCTGATGACCAGGTTCTTACCCATAATGGAGAGAGATCGCTGCTCCCACATGCTCAGCTTGTGTTGTACCCTGGCTACTCGTTCCTCCCAGGTTTTGGTGCACGCCCTGGCCCTTCCGAACCATATCCCCAGCACCTTCAGGTAGTCTGACCTGACGGTGAAGGGGACAAAGGATCGGTCAGCCCAGTTCCCAAAGAACATGGCCTCGCTCTTGCTGTGGTTAACCTTGGCTCCCGAGGCCAGTTCGAACTGGTCGCAGATGCTCATCAGTCTGCGCACGGACAGCGGATCCGAGCAGAAGACGGCGACGTCATCCATGTACAGGGAGGTTTTAACCTGAGTGCCTCCGCTGCCTGGGATTGTCATCCCACTTATGCTCGCATCCTTCCTAATAGACTCAGCAAAGGGTTCAAGCCAGCAAACAAACAAGACGAGGGAGAGAGGACAGCCCTGTCTGACACCAGATTGGATCGGGAAACTTTCCGATTCCCACCCATTGATTGAGACTGCACTACTGATGTTTGTGTAGAGCAGTTTGATCCAATTGCAGATACCCTCCCCAAACCCCATTTTGGAAAGCACGTCCATCATGTAGGAGTGCGATATCCTGTCAAAAGCCTTCTCCTGATCCAGGCTGATGAGGCAGGTGTCCACCCTCCTGTCCCGTACATAGGCGATCGTATTCCTGAGTAGTGCGAGACTATCAGAGATCTTTCTGCCGGATACAGTACAGGTCTGATCAGGGTGAATCACCAACTCCAGAGCAGACTTGACTCGACTGGCTTTGACTTTGGACAGAATCTTGTAGTCAGCATTAAGCAGTGAGATGGGCCGCCAATTTCTGATTTCGGCCCTCTCCCCCTTCTGCTTGTAGATGAGAGTGATGATGCCCTTCCTCATGGATTCTGGCATGTTGCCGATATGCTACAAGACACCGATTCATCAGTCACAATCGTACACACCCCATACCCTTGTGATAGGGAAACGTTGCTTCACCATCACTGGTGTTACCAGCACGAAAGTTTCAGCTTACCCAGGAGATAGTATCAGTTTTACCTTGGGCACGATCCCGGTACAGATTGCCGAACCTGTGTATATGTGTATGACCAATAAAAAGGGCATTTTGGGTAGCAAGACTCTCTATGCACTGACAGCTATTGTGCATTACAATCAAAACTGTTTATGGGGTTAGTTCAGGATCAGGGGATGTTGTACAAATTTCAAACGCTCCCTTGGTATTTGCCACGAAACAGCTCAAACCCATTGCTTTACTGACTTAGTCACTGCTGCTGTTAATGCTTTAATCCTGATTATGCAGCAGCTTTTACTGAGTCTAACCATGATTGTGAAAGGATGGCTGGTGAAGTTCAAATTAATGGCCCACTCCATCGTGCCTGTAAACAGTACCCTATTCCGAGGGAGATTATTCCGTATTTGCGAACAGTCATTGCCTCATTGGAAAAGCCTGGGGAATTATGTCAAGGGTCTTTCTCGATTAACTCTCCTACATGGCCTCTTAGGAAGCCAGAGGGAGTCATATTATTGACTGTCGAGCATTAAACAAAGCTACCCCACGAAAGAGCCCAATTGTTTATCAGGTTCATTGTCTGCTAACATCCGTCCCTCCCAAAGCCACTATTTTCTCGAATCTTTACATAGTGATTGATTTTTGGAGGATCCCAGTTGCTCAGGTGGACCAGTGTACATGCACTTTTACATTCCAGGGGCAAGGGTCTACTTTTACATATCTACCACAAGGCTTTCATCACTCACCGTCAATATTCCACCAGCATATGGCACAAGCTGTGGAGGCATTTTCAAAACCATCGGTTCTCCTCCAATATGTAGCTGACCTCCTCCTTGCTACAGAAACTGTCGAAGATCATTTGTTGCTTTTAAACTGAGTTTTAGATCTGTTATCATTTTTGTGTCCTGTATCAGCAATAGTATCAATCAATGTATTGAGCAGTAACTCGCCAAGAAACAATGATTAAAAAAACAATGGACCTTGACTGAGTTGTAATTAATGAATTAAGAATCATGCTAGAGAGAATGGGCTTTAATTTAAAAGTATTAAGTTTAAAAACTAAGTCTTAAGCTTGTAAGAAATTCAGGATCAGTGGGACTTTGTAACTCACTGTGATGCAAAGTCAGCAGAAAAAGTATTGTGAGCCTGATAACATTCATTAACTTTGCAAAAAAAATAATAATTTCTGTACAAATTCATCCCGTTCAAGGAGATAACAACTATAATGAATAGAACTTTTCATAGGTTTTTACCTCAATTATTAGAAAAATGTTTTATTGGTTAAGCCCAATTACAGTAGGGTAGTCACAGACATTACAGGACTTGGACCAACTATCGAGCAAACTACAAAGGTGGTTTGATGGCTAAAAAGGGTATGAAAGAACAGCTATTGAACATGAGAAGCAACATGAAAAATGCAGACGAAAAAAGAGAATCTTCAGTCAACAGAACACAGCAAGAGAAAGAGAGATCGCACCACAGTCACTCGGAGGGCTCCCGCTGAGGTTCTGAGGAACTGACTGTGACTATTGTCTTTGTTAAGTATTACTTCTTTGCATGGAATATAAATTACTTAATAAATCTGCTACACTTATAACCAACATATACCTGTAACCAAAGTGGTTTGTTGTAGTCACGGACAAGTCACCCTGGTTGGATTAAATTGAATCTTGAAAGTAGCAGGAGAGCTGCACTTCCTTGACAAATCACCAAGATACCAGACTACAAGTCATGCCTGAAACATCATTTATTGGTTACAATTCACAACTTAGTTAAATCTGGTCAGACAGACACTTTATAGACATGTATAAACACATATAAATGTAATCAGAGTTATCCAGTAGTTCAGCACTAATAGGGAGAGTATTTCACAAAAAGAATTTACAAATGCAGGGGCAGGAGTGGCCAAAGATCAAAAGGTCTGAAAATTAATGACCGAAGGCAAAAAAAGTCTGATTTTTTTTGACAATGAATCATGTAATTATAGCACTGTTATTAAAGCAAACTGGTGAAGTAATGGCAATTTCATACAATTTTACATCTGTAATGAATAAAATTGCTCTGTACTCAGAATACAATTTCATGAGACTTACCTGACAGCTGATAATTGGTTTTATGGAGCTTCATGTTCTCAATGTCCTGCTTCTGTCTATTTATAGCTTGTTCATGTAAAAGGTGTTCTGTGAAGATGTGTCAACTTTAATGGAAAGTAATATATATAAATATACCAGATGGCACGTTCTGGTGCCTTGGTAAGTGATGTGCACAAATCAGTGGATATATAAATGGATAAAAAGTAAATATTTGAGACATTGACAATCCAGAAAATTGAATATAAGTGGGGGGATTTTTTTTTAAAATTTTGTGCTGTGACATAATCACCTGAACGAAGCAGAAAGTAAAACCAGGTAGGGAGGATTGTATACCAGTTATACAGCCTGTCCAATTTGCTGTCCATTAACTACAATGGACAGGAATATCACATACATTCTGTTAGGAGCATGTGATACTCCCGACCCAATTTTCTTTTAGACAATGATTTACCTTCAAGCACAAAGGAGGAAAATAACCTCATTAATTTTAGCAAATGTGGTGTCTCTATAGATAGAATGCTTGTTTTAAATATCATGACTCATGGTAGATTTTATAATTTTAAATAATTAGTCACATTCTCAAGATTCTACACTAAAATAATCTTGTTTGCAGTGCAGATCTCATTATAATCTTAATGAAAACTAATTAAAAATGTGTTTTTCCTCTTCAAAGGGTTCAAATATTATGCAACGTAAAAATTGTCCCAGATCTTGCTAGTGACAGTGGAAAAGTAATGAGACTAGTGTTGTACCTCCAGGAAGCAAATCCTGCACTTCGGATCCCACTACCTGGTGGGACATCCTGCTCCGCGTGCCCAAAGATCTGCAGGTCCAGAATCAGCCTGTTCAGTGACCTGAAGACCCAGGGCAGAAACTCGCAACCTTGAGTAAACGTCATCCTCGAATCGAGGGACAGCTGACGACGACCTCTACAATAACAAGTTTGAGGTTCTGTTGCATCATCCGCAAATCAGGCTCAAAAGTTTGGTAATGGCCCTGTGACAATGCAGCAGGTCCAATGGACAGCTGTATATCCCAACAGTGATAAACACTTCTGGCTCCTGTTCTACTGCATCAATTGGTGCAGTGGCAGCTGCATTTAACAGCAAGGTGAGCTGAAAATCATAACTACTGTGTTGGTTTGGAGAAAGGCAGCACTCTGTATATACATATTCATACATGTACAGAGTATTGTGTCATCAGCCTCAGGAACCCAGTGACCATTTATAGTGACTGCAGAGAGCTCACAGGATAGTTGCACTGTAGCCAATGTAGAGCACTTGTGGTGCAGGACAGCCTTTTCCAGATAATCTTAAGCAATGCCTAACCACACATTGAAGGAAGATGGCCAGAGTTATACTCCTTGCCTTGCATCACTATGGTGCAAAAAAGACGGCTTCACACTGACTCAAGGTTTACAGTGTGACTGGGGCAGTAGACAGTGAAAGTGGAGATGAACCATGAATGGAATTCAGCCATACACCTGAGCAAACTGATAAGTGGAAATTCCAGATCACTTCAGTTGCTGCAAAGTACAGGATATATTCAGTTTCTACAGTTCATGCTCACTGCAGGATATTCACATACAGTAACCAGTTTGTGCAGGGTTTTCAGAAATTACTTCAGACACACACTGCTGTGTAAATGGAATCAAGTTTCAAATTCCTATTGACAGACCAATGTTTTTGCTGCAGACCAGCGACTTGCCAGCTACTGATCCTGCACCATTAATTTTAAACCATGTCAAATGAGCTGTGTCAGTTTTCAGGTGCTCTCTGCTAAGATATCCCATGAAGGCAAAAACAAACATTGGGAATTGGTCTATGTTTACACACACCTTTTTGGCCATTTACAGAACACTGACACACTGAGGTTGTGAAGGAGTATGCAGTTCCACCCACTTGCTTTCCTGGTTAAAGTTCATTTTGACTAAGGTGAAAGACTGTAAAAAGTAAAGACGATTTACAAACAGGTAAAAAGATCTCTGGGCAGCTTTGTGGTTGGACAGCTTTAAAAAAAAAAAATTATTTTAAAGCCGGTCGTTTGGTTAAGGTTGGACAGGGAGAATCCAATGGTGGATTTCCAAAACCCCAATGTCAGAAATCCACTATTTGCCAGAAATTTCTCATCCTCGGGTTACTTGTGAACTCGCTGGTGTGCCAGCAGGTTGGATGACTGAGTGAATACCTTCCCACACTCTGAGCAGGTGAATGGCCTCTCTCTGATATGAACTCGCTGGTGTGTCAGCCGGTGGGATGGAGTGGTGAATCTCATACTGTTCAAATGCTTCTGGCACCAGCCCCGAGTCTAAGACAGACTGAAAATTATGGCCAGTGCCTCTGCGATTTCCACCCTCACTTCTCTTGTATCCTTAGATGCATCTTATCTGGTCCTGGCACTTTATCCACTTTAAGTACAGACAGCCTATCTAATATGTCCTCCTTATCAATTTTAAACCCCTCCAGTGTCTGACGTACCTCCTCTTTCACCATTGCCTGGGTTGCATCTTCTTCCTTAGTAAAGACAGATGCAAAGTATTCATTTAACACCTCAGCTATGCCCTCTGCCTCCATGTATAAGTTCCTTTAATGGTCCCTAATTGGCCCCACACTTCTTTTTACCACCATTTTACTGTTTATATGTCTATCAAAAACTTTGGGATTCCCTTTAATGTTAGCTGCTAGTCTCTTTTCATGCTCTCTCTTTTCTTCTCTTATTTGCTTTCTCACTTCCCCTTTGGACATTATATTCAGCCTGGTTCTCAATAGTATTTTCTACGTGGCACCTGTCATAAGCACACTTTTTCTTCTATATCTTAATCTCTACCTCTTTTGTCATCGAGGGGGCTCTGGATTTGTTTGCCCTACCTTTCCCCTTTGAGGGAACATACCTTGACTGTGCCCAAACTATCTCTTCTTTGAAGGTAGACCATTTTTTCAGCTAGCAATTTTCTTGCCAACTTTTGAATCCAATTTATTCACCCAGCTCCATTCTTACCACACTGAAGTTGGCCTTCCCCCAGTTAATTATTCTTTCTCTTGATTTTTCATTGTTATTTTCCATAGTCAGCCTAAACATTATGATACAATGATCAATCTCCCCTACATGCTGTCCTATTGATACTTGATCCACTTGGCCCACCTCATTTCCAGGAACCAGGTCTGGCAGTGCTTCCTTCTCATTGGACTAGAAACATACTGCTGCAGAAAATTTTCCTGAATACACCCTAGGAACTCTTGCCCCTCACTGCCCTTTACACTACTACTATCCCAGTCCATATTTTGATCATTAAAGTCCCCCACTATAACTACCTTATACTTTTTGCACGTCTCTGTAATTTCCTTGCAAATTTGTTCCTCCATGTCCTTCCCACTAGCTGGTGGCCTATAGACAACACTGAGCAATGTAACTGCACCTTTTTTGTTCCTTAGCTCTAGGCAAATTGATTCTGTCCTCGACTCCTATGGGATATCCTTTCTCTCCAACACTCCCATGCTCTCCTTAACTAATACTGCCACCCCATCCCCCCCCCCCCCCCCCCTCCCCACTTCCCCTTTTCCCTTTCCTATCTTTCCTGGTGGTTAGCACCGCAGCCTCACAGCTCCAGCGACCCGGGTTCAATTCTGGGTACTGCCTGTGTGGAGTTTGCAAGTTCTCCCTGTGTCTGCATGGGTTTTCTCCGGGTGCTCCGGTTTCCTCCCACAAGCCAAAAGACTTACAGGTTGGTAGGGAAATTGGCCATTATAAATTGCCCCTAGTATAGGTAGGTGGTAGGGAAATATAGGAACAGGTGAGGATGTGTTAGGAATATGGGATTAGTGTAGGATTAGTATAAATGGGTGGTTGATGGTCGGCACAGACTCGGTGGGCCGAAGGGCCTGTTTCAGTGCTGAATCTCTAAACTAAACTCTAAACTAAACTAAACCTTGTATCCAGGAATATTTAACAACCAGTCCTGCCCTTCTTTGAGCCAGGTCTGTGTTATAGCCACAACATCAAATTTCCACATGGCAATTTGCACCTATACCTCACCAGTCTTATTAATCACACTCCATGCATTCACATTAACCCTGATTCAGACTTTATTACTTTCTCCCTGACTCTGACCCCATGTAATAACTTACTATTCCCTACTCCAGTGTTATGTAACTCCTCCAGTACCTTGGTATTCCTCCCTGATATTTCCCCTTGGTTCCCACACCCCTGACAAGTTACCAGTTTTGCTTCCCTCCAATCTGAGCTCCCTCTCAGGTTTCCATCCCCCTGCCAATTTACTTTAAACCCTCCCCAACAGCACTACCAAATCTCGCTGCAAGGATATTAGTCCCAGTCCTGTTAAGATGCAACCCTTCAATCTTGTACAGATCCCACCTGCCCCAGAATTGGTCCCAGTGCCTCAGAAATTAGATGCTTTCCCTCCTACACCAGTTCTCCAGCCACATGTTTGATCGCTCAGTTCTCCTATTCCAATGCTCACTAGCACATGGGACTGGGAATAATCCTGAGATTACTGCTTTTGAGGTCCTGCTTTTTAATCTCCTTCCTAGCTTCCTAAAATTTGCTTTCAGGGCCTCATTCCCCCTTCCTACCTATGCTATTGGTGCCAACGTCGACCACGACCTCTGGCTGTTCACCTTCCCCCAGAAGAATGCCCTGTAGCCGTTCCATGACTTCCTTGACCCTGGCACCAGGGAGGCAACACACCATCTTGGAGTCCCATCTACAATGACAGAAACACCTGTCTGTTCCCCTAACTAACGTATTCCTTATCAGTACAGCTCTTCCATTCTTCCTCCTCCCCTCCTGTGCAGCGGAGCCAACTGTGGTGCCACAATATTGGCTCTGACTGCACTCCTCTGAGGAACCATTACCCTCACCAATATCAAAAATGGAAAGCCGATCAGCAAGTGAGACCATATCAGGGGTCCCCTGCACGACCTTCCTGGTTCTCTTCGACTGCCTGGTGGTCACCCATTCCCTACCAATCTTAATGCTCCTAACTTGTGGTGCAACCACCTCTCTGAACTTGCTATCTATGTAGTTCTCTGCCTTGCAGATGCACCACAGTGACTCCAGCCACCGCTCGAGTTGCAAACCCGGAGCTCAAGCTTGTGCATCAGTGACACTTCCTGCAGATGAGTTTGGCGAGCACACATGGTGCGTCCAAGACATCCCACATGCCACAGGCTGTACGTTCCACTTAGCTAAGCTGCCCTACCATACCTTAACTTCATCAACAATTCATTATAAGTAGGATAGCTTACCAGTTACTCAGCAACCAGCTCCATCTACTGCACTGATTCAAATACTGGAGGGCAAAAAAAAAAATAGAAAAAAGGAGTACCTCCACCCCTCTTCACTGACCTTGCCACTCAACAAACTGGTATCTCCATACTCTGCTTGCAATCTACCCTCCTTATCAATCTTTTAGTCATTCATTCCTTTTTTTTAGATTCTGCCCAACATTCTGACCTGCCGCCCATCTTTGCACAATTATCTGCTTTTCTTTTAATTTTGATACTATCTTTAAATTGTTTAGTTAACCATGCACTGTGCGTCCTCCCCTCATCCACCCTGTTCATACTGAGAATCCCAGTGCAGAGAGCTGGGACATCCTGTCTCAAAACACATTCCACCCTGTTTATACTGAGAATCCCAGGGTGGAGAGCTGGGACATCCTGTCTCAAAACACATCCCACCCTGTTCATACTGAGAATCCCAGGGTGGAGAGCTAGGACATCCTGTCTCAAAACACATCCCACCCTGTTCATACTGAGAATCCCAGGGTGGAGAGCTGGGACATCCTGTCTCAAAACACATCACACCCTGTTCATACTGAGAATCCCAGAGTGGAGAGCTGGGACATTATGTCTCAAAACACATCCCACTCTGTTCATACTGAGAATCCCAGGGTGGAGAGCTGGGACATCCTGTCTCAAAACACATCCCACCCTGTTCATACTGAGAATCCCAGGGTGGAGAGCTGGGACATCCTGTCTCAAAACACATCCCACCCTGTTCATACTGGGAATTGCAGGGTGGAGAGCTGGGACATCCTGTCTCAAAACACATCCCACCCTGTTCATACTGGGAATTGCAGGGTGGAGAGCTGGGACATCCTGTCTCAAAACACATCCCACCCTGTTCATACTGAGAATCCCAGGGTGGAGAGCTGGGACATCCTGTCTCAAAACATATCCCACCCTGTTCATACTGAGAATCCCAGGGTGGAGAGCTGGGACATCCTGTCTCAAAACACATCCCACTCTGTTCATACTGAGAATCCCAGGGTGGAGAGCTGGGACATCCTGTCTCAAAACACATCCCACCCTGTTCATACTGAGAATCCCAGGGTGGAGAGCTGGGACATCCTGTCTCAAAACACATCCCACCCTGTTCATACTGGGAATTGCAGGGTGGAGAGCTGGGACATCCTGTCTCAAAACACATCCCACCCTGTTCATACTGGGAATTGCAGGGTGGAGAGCTGGGACATCCTGTCTCAAAACACATCCCACCCTGTTCATACTGAGAATCCCAGGGTGGAGAGCTGGGACATTATGTCTCAAAACACATCCCACTCTGTTCATACTGAGAATCCCAGGGTGGAGAGCTGGTACATCCTGTCTCAAAACACATCCCACCCTGTTCATACTGGGAATTGCAGGGTGGAGAGCTGGGACATCCTGTCTCAAAACACATCCCACCCTGTTCATACTGGGAATTGCAGGGTGGAGAGCTGGGACATCCTGTCTCAAAACACATCCCACCCTGTTCATACTGGGAATTGCAGGGTGGAGAGCTGGGACATCCTGTCTCAAAACACATCCCACCCTGTTCATACTGGGAATTGCAGGGTGGAGAGCTGGGACATCCTGTCTCAAAACACATCCCACCCTGTTCATACTGGGAATTGCAGGGTGGAGAGCTGGGACATCCTGTCTCAAAACACATCCCACCCTGTTCATACTGGGAATTGCAGGGTGGAGAGTTGGGACATCCTGTCTCAAAACACATCCCACCCTGTTCATACTGAGAATCCCAGGGTGGAGAGCTGGGACATCCTGTCTCAAAACACATCCCACCCTGTTCATACTGAGAATCCCAGGGTGGAGAGCTGGGACATCCTGTCTCAAAACACATCCCACCCTGTTCATACTGGGAATTGCAGGGTGGAGAGCTGGGACATCCTGTCTCAAAACACATCCCACCCTGTTCATACTGGGAATTGCAGGGTGGAGAGCTGGGACATCCTGTCTCAAAACACATCCCACCCTGTTCATACTGAGAATCCCAGGGTGGAGAGCTGGGACATTATGTCTCAAAACACATCCCACTCTGTTCATACTGAGAATCCCAGGGTGGTGAGCTGGGACATCCTGTCTCAAAACACATCCCACCCTGTTCATACTGGGAATTGCAGGGTGGAGAGCTGGGACATCCTGTCTCAAAACACATCCCACCCTGTTCATACTGGGAATTGCAGGGTGGAGAGCTGGGACATCCTGTCTCAAAACACATCCCACCCTGTTCATACTGGGAATTGCAGGGTGGAGAGCTGGGACATCCTGTCTCAAAACACATCCCACCCTGTTCATACTGGGAATTGCAGGGTGGAGAGCTGGGACATCCTGTCTCAAAACACATCCCACCCTGTTCATACTGGGAATTGCAGGGTGGAGAGCTGGGACATCCTGTCTCAAAACACATCCCACCCTGTTCATACTGGGAATTGCAGGGTGGAGAGTTGGGACATCCTGTCTCAAAACACATCCCACCCTGTTCATACTGAGAATCCCAGGGTGGAGAGCTGGGACATCCTGTCTCAAAACACATCCCACCCTGTTCATATTGAGAATCCCAGGGTGGAGAGCTGGGACATCCTGTCTCAAAACACATCCCACCCTGTTTATACTGAGAATCCCAGGGTGGAGAGCTGGGACATCCTGTCTCAAAACACATCCCACCCTGTTCATACTGAGAATCCCAGGGTGGAGAGCTGGGACATCCTGTCTCAAAACATATCCCACCCTGTTCATACTGAGAATCCCAGGGTGGAGAGCTGGGACATCCTGTCTCAAAACACATCCCACCCTGTTCATACTGAGAATCCCAGGGTGGAGAGCTGGGACATTATGTCTCAAAACACATCCCACCCTGTTCATACTGAGAATCCCAGGGTGGAGAGCTGGGACATCCTGTCTCAAAACATATCCCACCCTGTTCATACTGAGAATCCCAGGGTGGAGAGCTGGGACATCCTGTCTCAAAACACATCCCACCCTGTTCATACTGAGAATCCCAGAGTGGAGAGCTGGGACATCCTGTCTCAAAACACATCCCACTCTGTTCATACTGAGAATCCCAGGGTGGAGAGCTGGGACATCCTGTCTCAAAACACATCCCACCCTGTTCATACTGAGAATCCCAGGGTGGAGAGCTGGGACATCCTGTCTCAAAACACATCCCACCCTGTTCATACTGGGAATTGCAGGGTGGAGAGCTGGGACATCCTGTCTCAAAACACATCCCACCCTGTTCATACTGGGAATTGCAGGGTGGAGAGCTGGGACATCCTGTCTCAAAACACATCCCACCCTGTTCATACTGAGAATCCCAGGGTGGAGAGCTGGGACATTATGTCTCAAAACACATCCCACTCTGTTCATACTGAGAATCCCAGGGTGGAGAGCTGGGACATCCTGTCTCAAAACACATCCCACCCTGTTCATACTGGGAATTGCAGGGTGGAGAGCTGGGACATCCTGTCTCAAAACACATCCCACCCTGTTCATACTGGGAATTGCAGGGTGGAGAGCTGGGACATCCTGTCTCAAAACACATCCCACCCTGTTCATACTGGGAATTGCAGGGTGGAGAGCTGGGACATCCTGTCTCAAAACACATCCCACCCTGTTCATACTGGGAATTGCAGGGTGGAGAGCTGGGACATCCTGTCTCAAAACACATCCCACCCTGTTCATACTGGGAATTGCAGGGTGGAGAGCTGGGACATCCTGTCTCAAAACACATCCCACCCTGTTCATACTGAGAATCCCAGGGTGGAGAGCTGGGACATCCTGTCTCAAAACACATCCCACCCTGTTCATATTGAGAATCCCAGGGTGGAGAGCTGGGACATCCTGTCTCAAAACACATCGCACCCTGTTTATACTGAGAATCCCAGGGTGGAGAGCTGAGACGCCCTGTGAAATTTCTGCTTGCTATTCAACCCTTGGAGTGCAGGTAACATCCAGGTAATACTGCAATGGAATCCATCCAAGGCCAATACATACTTCCTAATGAACTGAACAGAGGGCTCTGGGTGCAATCTGATCAGTGTTTTGTGTATCTCAGTCCTTTTCCAATCCCACTGACACCTCAAATCTTTTCCCACAAACAGAACAGACAAAATGTTTTTCCCGCCAAGTTCAAAGTCTGAAGATATTCAGATCCTGAAGAATTGAGTGAGTCTGCCAGATCTTGTTGTGATGCTAGTTTGACCTTCCCATCTGCAAATCCTCCCCTTCTAAGTCCCTGTAAAGGTAGTTTACAAAAGCCATAACTGTCAGTCCAGCATAGAAATTCACAACTTTGCCTCCTCCTGTAATAAAAGCAAAATACTGCGGATGCTGGAAATCTGAAATAAAAACAAGAAATGCTGGAACCACTCAGCAGGTCTGGCAGCATCTGTGGAAAGAGAAGCAGAGTTAACGTTTTGGGTCAGTGACCCTTCTTCGGAAATCGCAAATATTAGAAATGTCAAAGGTTATAAGCAAGTGAGCCGGGGGTGGGGCAAGAAATAACAAAGGAGAAAGTGTAGATTGGACAAGGCCACATAGCTGACCAAGAAGTCATGGAGCAAAGGCAAACAATATGTTAATGGTGTGTTGAAAGGCAAAGCATTAGTACAGATAGATTGAACAGCAGCAAGTACAAACATGAAAAAAAACAGTCGGTAAGCAAACTGAGCAAACAACAATGAAATGAAATAAACCAAAGAAAAAAATTGTAAAAAATGTAAAAAAGAAAAAAGAAAAAATAACTAAAAATAAAAGTAAAATGGGGGGCCCATCATGCTCTGAAATTATTGTACTCATTGTTCAGTCCAGCAGGCTGTAGTGTGCCTAATCGGAACATGAGATGCTGTTCCTCGAGCTTGCGTTGATGTTCACTGGAACACTGCAGCAATCCCAGGACAGAGATGTGAGCGTGAGAGCAGGGGGGAGTGTTGAAATGGCAAGCAACCGGAAGCTCGGGGTCCTGCTTGGGGACTGAGCAGAGGTGTTCTGCAAAGTGGTCACCCAGTCTGCATTTGGTGTCCCCAATGTAGAGGAGACCACATTGTGAGCAGCGAATACAGTATACTACATTGAAAGAAGTACAAGTAAATCGCTGCTTCATCTGAAAGGAGTGTTTGGGGCCTGGGATAGTGAGGAGAGAGGAGGTAAATGGGCAGGTATTACACCTCCTGCGATTGCAGGGGAAGGTGCCATGGGACGGGGACGAGGTGGTGGGGGTAATGGAGGAGTGGACCAGGGTGTCGCGGAGGGAACAATCCCTTCGGAATGCTGACAGGGGAAGGGAGGGGAAGATGCATTTGGTAGTGG
This sequence comes from Heterodontus francisci, assembly GCF_036365525.1. Lineage (NCBI taxonomy): Eukaryota > Metazoa > Chordata > Chondrichthyes > Heterodontiformes > Heterodontidae > Heterodontus > Heterodontus francisci. The sequence goes on from NC_090404.1 coordinate 20,943,642, forward strand.
CATCACGCTGGAGGTGGCGGAAATGGCGGAGGATAATCCTTTGGATATGGGGCGGCACAGTGGCGCAGTGGTTAGCACCGCACCTTCACAGCTCCAGGGACCCGGGTTCGATTCCAGGTACTGCCTGTGTGGAGTTTGCAAGTTCTCCCTGTGTCTGCGTGGGTTTTCTCCGGGTGCTCCGGTTTCCTCCCACAAGCCAAAAAGACTTGCAGGTTGATAGGTAAATTGGCCATTATAAATTGTCACTAGTGTAGGTAGGTAGGTGGTAGGGAAATATAGGGACAGGTGGGGATGTTTGGTAGCAATATGGGATTAGTGTAGGATTAGTATAAATGGGTGGTTGATGTTCGGCACAGACTCGGTGGGCCGAAGGGCCTGTTTCAGTGCTGTATCTCTAATCTTTTAATCTAATATGGAGGCTGATGGGGTGGAAAGTGAGGACAAGGGGAACCCTGTCACGGTTCTGGGAGGGAGGGGAGGGGTGAGGGTAGAGGTGCGGGAAATGGGCCGGACACGGTTGAGGACCCTGTCAACAACGGTGGGGGGGAATCCTCGGTTGAGGAAAAATGAGGTCATATCAGAAACGCTGTCATGGAAGGTTGCATCATCAGAGCAGATGCGTCAGAGACGGAGAAACTGGGAGAATGGAATGGAGTCCTTACAGGAGGTAGGGTGTGAAAAAGTGTAGTCCAGGTAGCTGTGGGAGTCGGTGGGCTTATAATGGATATTAGTAGACAACCTATCACCAGAGATGGAGACAGAGAAGTCGAGGAAGGGAAGGGAAGTGTCAGAAATGGACCATGTAAAGGTGAGAGAAGGGTGGAAATTGGAAGCAAAGTTGATAAAGTTTTCCAGTTCAGGGCGGGAGCAGAAAACGGCACCGATACAATCATCACTGTACCGGAAAAAGAGTTGGGGGAGGGGGCCTGAGTAGGACTGGAACAAAGAATGCTCGACATATCCCACAAAAAGACAGGCATAACTAGGACCCATGCGGGTACCCATAACAACACCTTTTACTTGAAGGAAGTGAGCGGAGTTGAAGGAGAAGTTGTTCAATGTGAGAACAAGTTCAGCCAGGCGGAGGAGGGTGTTGGTGGATGGGGGCTGGTTGGGCCTCTGTTCAAGGAAGAAGCGGAGAGCCCTTAAACCATCCTGTTGGGGGATGGAAGTGTAGAGCGATTGGATGTCCATAGTGAAGAGGCGGCGGTTGGGACCAGGAAACTGGAAATTGTCAAAATGACGTAGGGCGTCAGAAGAGTCACGGATGTAGGTGGGAAGAGACTGGACCAGTGGAGAAAAGATAGAGTCAAGATAGGAAGAAATAAGTTCAGTGGGGCAGGAGCAGGCTGACACAATGGGTCTGCCGGGACAGTCCCGTTTGTGGATTTTGGGAAAGAGGTAGAAGCGGGTTGCGGGACTATGAGGTTGGAAGCTGTAGACAGAAGATCTCCAGAGGAGATGAGGTCAGTGACAGTCCTTTGGACAGTGGCTTGATGTTCGGTGGTGGGGTCATGGTCCAGAGGGAGGTAGAAAGAAGTGTCCGTGAGTTGGCGTTGAGCTTCTGCAAGGTAGAGGTCGGTACGCCATACAACAACAGCACCACCCTTGTCTGCAGGTTTGATGACCATGTCGGGGTTAGACCTGAGAGAACAGAGTGCCTCAAGTTCAGAGGGGGACAGGTTAGAGCGACTGAAGGGGGCAGAGAAATCGAGATGACCAAAGTCTCGCCGACAGTTTTCAATGAAGAGATCAAGAGCGGGAGGGGTCCAGGTAGAGGGAGAATGCTGGAGACAGGTGAATGGGTCTGCTGGTCGGAGGGAGGACTCCTGGTCAAAGAAGTGAACCCGGAGCCGGAGGCGACTGAAGAAGAGCTCAACATCATGCCAAGCGCGAAATTCATTGAGGTAAGGGGGACATAAGGGGATAAAATTGAGACCTTTGCTGAGTACAGAGCATTCAGCATCAGAGAGGGGGAGGTCAGAGGGTATAGTGAATACACGGCAAGGGGTCAGATCAGAAGGGGTGGGGTCAGAGGTAAGTGAAGCGGAAGGAGGATCTGGAGGAGCATTCGTCCCCATCAGCTGCTGGAGCTTGCGTTCCTTGACATCTGAAAGGAAGAATAAAAGTTTTTTGTTAATGCGCGGATGAGACGAAAGATGAAATGAAACTGCGGAGTAGAACAGCTTTGAGATAAGGTGAGAAGAGAGAGGTCCAGTGTGTGCATGTGGCGGCGCATAGCACTGAGTGTGGATCTCAGGATGCGGCGAGAGTAGCAGTCCGAGGAACGTTGTATTTCTCGGAGATACCTGTGATCCTGGGTGGATTCAAAGCATGATGGGTGAAAATGCAGTTGGAATCCACGTGGAATAAGTCGGAGCCGGAGACAGTCACTGAGGAAGGAGATGTGGCTGTGAAAACGAGTTTTGGTAGATACCTTATCAAACACCAGGAGGGAAATAGAAAGCAATGAAGGTGAACAAGGTAAAAGAGACAAACGAAAATCCCGTCGGAGGGAAGAGCAGAACTTCTTCAAGGTAGGCATTCCTGGAAGAGAAGTGGCAGTGAATTAAACACTAAAATAAAAGCAAAATACTGCGGATGCTGGAAATCTGAAACAAAAACAAGAAATGCTGGAACCACTCAGCAGGTCTGGCAGCATCTGTGGAAAGGGAAGCAGAGTTAACGTTTCAGGTCAGTGACCCTTCTTCGGAACTAGCAAATATTAGAAATGTCAAAGGTCAAATGTCTCCTCCTGCTTCTTGGCCATGGATGGCCTCTCATGCGTCCTGCTGCACATTGCCCTGAGAAGAAGCAACATCGTCCAACACTCACAGTAACCTACAATCCACTTACATAACCGGGATAGGGAGACAGGGTTTAGAAACACTCAGCAACACGACTCTAGTCCTGTAAAAGGAATTTACAAAAGTCATCGCGGTCAGTCCAGGATAGAAATTCAGAACAGACAACCATATCTCATGGTCCTGAATGAATCCATTTCACTAACAAATGTTGAAGTGTTTGCTCCACATCCACAGGGTTTCATCTGTTTAAAGCCACAACAGAACAGGGACAGTTTGCTCCTGGAGTCTGAGAGGAATCAGCTTTCAAAATGATGCAGAGTTTCAGCCAATGAGGAAAACTGGAGTCCACCCCGCCCACTCGGTGCCACAGGCCCCGCCCCTGATTGACTCCGATTGGTTGGAGGACCAACAACCCACTCGGTCCTCCAGCCACTTCCCACTCTTCCTATTGGCCCTGAGCTGCTGTCAATCATCTGGGCATTGTGAGCTGCCAGGTGAGAGGGGTGCAGGGTGCAGGTTAATAAACCCCGGGGGGAGCGACTCCCGGGTTCACCCCGACCGGAAAGCACAGAGTCGGCGGCAAACTCCGGGAGGAACAGAAAAAGCTGGTGACTCTCAGGGAGCGTCTGTAACTGACAGAGGATTGGTCAAGAGTGAGACGGATGGTACCAGATCTCTAGAGGATACTGACAGACTGGTGGGCAATGTGCAGATACATGGCAGATGAAATTTAATGCCAAAAAGTATAAGTAATGCATTTTAGAAGGAAGAATAGGGGCAGGCGATACAGATTAAATAGTACAATTTAGCACTGTAGGATCAGAGAGATTTGGGAGTGCATGTACAAATCTTTGAAGGTGGCAGGACAAATTAATAAAGCTGTTTAAAAAGCAGACCAGATCCTCAGCTGCATAAAATGAATCCTACAGTACAGAGGCAAGGAGATTCTGCTAAACCTTTATAAATCACGAGTTAGATCTCAGCTGGAATATTGTGTCCAGTTCTGGGCACCAGACTTTAGAAAAGAATCAAGACCTTGGAGAGGGTGCAGAGGAGATTTACATGGAATGATATCAGGGATGAGAGGTTTCAGTTCTCTGGAGAAGCTGGGATTGTTCTCCTGAGAGCAGAGAAGGTTAAGGGGGGATTTAATAGACATGTTCAAAATGATGAATGGCCTCTCCCCAGTGTGAACTCACTGGTGTCTCAGCAGGGAGGATGACTGAGTGAATCCCTTCCCACACTCAGAAGAGGTGAATTGGTTCTCCCAGGTGTGACTGTGTGTTTCCAGCTCAGACGGATAATTTGAATTCCTTCTCATGGTATCCACATTTCGTCGGCTTCTCCCTCGTGTGACTGCGCTTGTGTTTTGACAGGCCAGATGATCGGACGAAGCCTCATCCAGACACAGAACACATGTACAGTTTCTCCCCGCTGTGAACCAGGCTTTTTGCTTCCACGTTCAAAGGCCGATGATATTCAGGTCCTGATGAATCCATTGACTGTCAGATCTTGACGTGATGTTTTTGATTTTCCCCTCTGCAAATCCTCCCCTTCTAATACCCCGTAAAATGAATTTAAAACAGAAAAAAGGGTATGGGAGAGAACTCACAAAAGACATAAAGACATGTTGCGAAATTGAGCTGAATGAATCTGGTAATTTGTGGGACTCGAACAGAGAGTGGGCGGAGCTTCAGGGTCCCAGTGACCTGGAGAGAAAATCATTGACTCAGTGATTTTATTCTCACTCTGCACACAGGGGCTGGAGAACTGAACCCAGTCTTATGAAAGTGATTTTTTTTTGTTAAAATATTTTTTGAGGAATTCATTGTTAAGCTGAAGAAATGTTGGACCAGTTTTTTTTCCCAAGAGGGTAATCAAGAGGGCACTGAAAGAACTAGTTTGGCAACAATGTTTACTGCTTGTCACATGGCTTGTTAAAAGTAGAGAAAAACCATGATAACAGGGGAAGATGTGGGCAGAGAAGTCAGTCACGTGCCCCGATAGGACAAGCCCAGGGGCAGAAGCGCACCTGAGAGAGCAGAAAACTCTTGGTTGTAGTCTCAGTGTATTTTACCTTCCGGAGCGAATGGCTGATAAAGTGAGCCTGCTGTTGAAGAAGTGAAGGAAGGAGACAAGACCACTACCCAGCTCGCTTTCCAGCACCTCTAAAAGACCCTGAGAAGTCCACTGTATCAATTCATCTCGTGTCCTTTCTTTGATGAAAAGTCCGCTAAATTCACTTCTCAACGCTGCCTGAAAAGAAATGTTCTAAAAGATCTCAGTGACTCGTCTACGTGTACTTGGAAGTTAGACTGTATGTCAGTTTTGGAACAACATATCTCATCTGTTTTCTTCAAAAATGAGAAGGTAATCAGCCCAAGTTTTTTTTTGTCTGTAACAGAGCTCTGAACCAAAATCCCTTTTATTTTTCCGGTTAACCGGTGTATGTATGTGTATGTGTGCATGAGATGGGCTAAGGTAAAATGGGGACTTTAAAATTTCTATCTGTGTATTTATGCTTTACTTCATTAATAGTTAAGACTTGTTTTATAATAAACTGATAATTTTGTTGTTCATTAAAGAAACCTGATTAGTGTGTTATATTCTGGGAAAAATAGAGTATATAATTGATCATATTGTGGGAAAATGTAAAATATATGTTGTGACCTGTGGAGAAGTGGGACTAGAATAAACAATGCACTCCTCCCACCTCGGTCATAACATATATAATTGGGGCCCCTCTTGCCGGGATAAACCCAACGCCGATGACATACAATTGTAAGTGGGGTAATAATAAAAGGAAAGATTTTTAAAAAGAGCCAGGTTTCCTTGTGGAATAGAATAAAGTTACTCTATCAGAATGTCTAACAGTTGCTGCAACCTTTCAGGGGAAGGAGGATGTATCCCTGAGTGATTTGAAACACGTAACCAAGGTTAAACTAAAGGATTTGGCAGAACAGTTAGAGTTAAAACCAGGGACTAAGAAAACAGACATAATTGCAGTAATAGCCCAACATTTCAATTGGAAGGTGGTGGCAAACCAGATGGTAGCTGAGTTGAATTAGCTAAAATTCAGTTGCAATTGGAAATGAAAAATTTGACGTACAATTTCAAATGGAGCAAGCAGAGCAGCAGGAAAGAGAACGAGAAGGAAGGGAATTCGAATTTAAAAAGTTGGAACTAAAATAAAGCCGAGGTCTTGACTCCAAGGAAAATACTGGTGAGGAAAGATCTGATCAGCCCAGGACCCAGTGGAGAGCTGTTTAAATTTGTGCAAGCTCTTCCAAAGTTTGAGGAAAGGGACATAGAGGCAAGTTTTCTTTTTTTTTGTTGAAAAGATTGCCAAACAGATGAAGTGGCCAAAGGAAAGCTGGACATTGCTTATGCAAAGCATAAGATGGGCAGAGCTCATGAAGTTATGCCATGCTTTCTGAGGAGGCTTCTGCAAATGAGATGGCAAAAAAAGGCTTTTCTCCTTGGAGGAAAGAAGATTGAAGAGAAATCTGATAGAGATCGTCAAAATTATGACAGGTTTAGATAAGGTAGACAAAGAAAAGCTGTTCCCTTTAGCTGATGGTACACGGACTAGGGGACACAGATTAAGGTTTTGGCTAAGAGATATAGGAGGGATGTGAGGAAGAACTTTTACACACAATGACTGGCAATGACTTGGAACTCGCAGCCTATGAGGGTGATGGAAGACGATGACTAATGTCAAAAGGAAATTGAATGGGCACTTGAGGGAAATAAACTTGCAGGGCCATGGGGACAGAGTGGGGGAATGGGATTGACTGGATTTCTCTACAGCGCTGGCATGGACTAAAGGGGTCAAAGGCCTTCTTCTGAGCCATAATGACTCTATGACTCATTTGTGTAATCTCACCTTGTAATCTAACCCTTGGAGTCCAGGTATCATTCAGGTAAATCTATGTTGCACTCCATCCAAGGCCAATATATCCTTCCTACTTCTGGTGCCCAGAACTGAACATAGTACTCCAGGTGTCATCATAGGAACATAAAAACCTAAGACATAGGAGCAGAAGTAGGCCATTCAGCCCCTCAAGCCTGCTGCATCATTCCATGAGATCATGATTGATTTGCTTGTGGCCTTAACTCCACTTTCCTGTCAGCTCCCCATAACCCCCTTGTCAATCAAAAATCTGCCTAGCTCAGCCTTGAATATATTCAATGTCCCAGCCTCCACTGCTCTCTGGGGTAGAGAATTCCAAACACTAACAACCCTCAGAGAAGAAATTCCTCCTCATCTCGGTTGCTTACTTCAGGTCTCATCAGGACATTGTGTATCTTGGTGCTTTTCCAGTCACATGAACATTTGAAATCATTTCTCACAGACAGAACAGACAAACCTTTTTCCTTCCACATTCAAAGGCCGACAATAATGACGTCCGGAGAATCACATAACTCAGTCAAATCTGGATTTGATGCTTGGTTTGAGTTTCCTGTCTGCAAACCCTCCCCTTCTAACACATTGGAAAAGGAGTTTACAAAAGCTATTACTGTAAGTTTCGGACAGAAATACCGAACAGACAATTGGAGATTCCATAGAACATTCTTTCCTTTCTAGTTCCCCCAAAAATGTGGCCCAGTTTTTTTTATTTGTTTCCTGGGATGTGGGCATCGCTGGCAAGGCCAGTATTTATTGCCCATCCCGAACTGACCTTGAGAAGGTGGTGGTGAGCTGCCTTCTTGAACCGCTGCAGTCCATGTGAGGTAGGTACACCCACAGTGCTGTTAGGAAGGGAGTTCCAGGATTTTGATCCAGCAACAGTGAAGGAACAGCGATATAGTTCCAAGTCAGGATGGGGTGTGACTTGGAGGGGAACTTGCAGGTGGTGGTGTTCCCATGCATTTGCTGCCCTTGTCCTTCTAGTTGGTAGAGGTCGCGGGTTTGGAAGGGGCTGTCTAAGGAGCCTTGGTGCATTGCTGCAGTGCATCTTGTAGATGGTACACACTGCTGCCACTGTGTGTCAGTAGTGGAGGGAGTGAATGTTTGTGGGTGGGGTGCCGATCAAGCAGGCTGCTTTGTCCTGGATGGTGTTGAGCTTCTTGAGTGTTGTTGGAGCTGCACCCATCCAGGCAAGTGGAGAGAGAGTATTCCATCACACTCCTGACTTGTGCCTTGTAGATGGTGGACAGGCTTTGGGGAGTCAGGAGGTGAGTTACTCGCTGCAGGATTCCTAGCCTCTGACCTGCTCTTGTAGCCACGGTATTTATATGACGACTCCAGTTCAGTTTCTGGTCAATGGTAGCCCCTAGGATGTTGATAGTGGGGGATTCAGTGATGGTAATGCCGTTGAACGTCAAGGGGAGATGTTTAGATTTTTCTTGTTGGAGATGGTCATTGCCTGGCACTTGTGTGGTGCAAATGTTACTTGCCACTTATCAGCCCCCGGTCTTGCTGCATTTCTACACAGACTGCTTCAGTATCTGGTGTTGAACATAGTACAATCATCAGTGAACATCCCCACTTCTGACCTTATGATTGAAGGATGTTCCTGGACTGGAAAATTTTAGTTATGAGGAAGGATTGGATAGTTTAGGTAAAATAAAAGCAAAATATTGCAGATGCTGGAAATCTGAAATAAAAACAAGAAATGCTGGAAATACTCAGCAAGTCTGACGGCATCTGTGGAGAGGAAACAGACTTAAAGTTTCAGGTCTGTGACCTTTCATCAGAACTGGCAAAGGCTTTGAGCAAGTAAAGCAGGGGTGGGGAGAAAGAGAACAAAAAGGAAGATGTGTGATAGGACAGAGGGCTGGAGAGATTAACAGACAAGGAGGTCATGGAGCAAAGGCAAAGAGAGTGTGCTAATGGTGTGATGATAGACAAAGTATTAGTGCAGAGTGTTAATGACAGAATAATGAACAGCCCTAGCCAAAAGCACAAACATGAAAAACCTTCTGCCTTGAACAGACGCCCAACCAGTTCCCATCCACCACCACCCTCCTCTGCCTGGCTGAACTTGTTCTCACATTGAACAACTTCTCTTTCAACTCTTCTGAAGAAGGGTCACTGACTTGAAATGTTAACTCTGCTTCTCTCTCTACAGATGCTGCCAGACCTGCTGAGTATTTCCAGCGTTTCTTGTTTTTATTTCAGATTTCCAGCATCCTCAGCATTTTGCCTTTATTCTCCTTCAACTCCACTCACTTCCTTCAAATTAAAGGTGTTGCTATGGGCACCCGCAAGGGTCCTAGTTACACCTGTCTTCTTGTGCGGTATGTCGAACATTCCTCGTGCCAGTCCTACCCAGGCCCTCTCCCTCACCTCTTTTTCCACTACATTGATGACTGTATCGGTGCCGTTTCCTGCTCTCGCCCCGAACTGGAAAACTTCATCAACTTTGCTTCCAATTTCACTTCTCTCACCTTCACATGGTCCATCTCTGACACTTCCCTTCCTCCATCTCTGGGGATAGACTGTCCACTAATATTCATTACAAGCCAACCGACTCCCACGGCTACCTCGAATACGCTCCCTCACACCCTGATTCCTGTAAGGACTCCATTCCATTCTCCGAGAAGTTAGGTTGAACCTTTATAAAACTCTGGTTTGGCCACAACTACAGCATTGTGTACAGTTCTGGTCACCACACTTCAGGAAGGATTTGATGGTCCTTGAGAGGGTGCGGAGGAGATTTACCAGAATGGTTCCAGGGATAAGGGAACTTAGCTACAAGAATAGGTTGGAAAAGCTGGGGTTGTTCTCCTTGGAACAAAGTAGGAGGAGGGGGAAATCTGATCAAGGTGTACAAGATTATGACAGGTTATGATATGTTTAGGTGAGATAGATTTGGCCTAACCATCAGCCTCAAGAAAACGAACATCATGGGGCAGGATGTCAGAAATGCTCCATCCATCAATATTGGCGACCACGCTCTGGAAGTGGTTCAAGAGTTCACCTACCTAGGCTCAACTATCACCAGTAACCTGTCTCTAGATGCAGAAATCAACAAGCGCATGGGTAAGGCTTCCACTGCTATGTTCAGACTGGCCAAGAGAGTGTGGGAAAATGGCGCACTGACACGGAACACAAAAGTCCGAGTGTATCAGGCCTGTGTCCTCAGCACCTTGCTCTACGGCAGCGAGGCCTGGACAACGTATGCCAGCCAAGAGCGACGTCTCAATTCATTCCATCTTCGCTGCCTTCGGAGAATACTTGGCATCAGGTGGCAGGACTATATCTCCAACACAGAAGTCCTTGAAGCGGCCAACATCCCCAGCTTATACACACTACTGAGTCAGCGGCGCTTGAGATGGCTTGGCCATGTGAGCCGCATGGAAGATGGCAGGATCCCCAAAGACACATTGTACAGCGAGCTCGCCACTGGTATCAGACCCACCGGCCGTCCATGTCTCCGTTATAAAGACGTCTGCAAACGCGACATGAAATCGTGTGACATTGATCACAAGTCGTGGGAGTCAGTTGCCAGCATTCGCCAGAGCTGGCGGGCAGCCATAAAGACAGGGCTAAATTGTGGCGAGTCGAAGAGACTTAGTAGTTGGCAGGAAAAAAGACAGAGGCGCAAGGGGAGAGCCAACTGTGCAACAGCCCCAACAAACAAATTTCTCTGCAGCACCTGTGGAAGAGCCTGTTACTCCAGAATTGGCCTTTATAGCCACTCCAGGCGCTGCTTCACAAACCACTGACCACCTCCAGGCGCGTATCCATTGTCTCTCGAGATAAGGAGGCCCAAAAGAAAAGAAGGTGAGATAGATAAGGAAAAGTATCATTAGCTGATGATACAAGGCCTAGGAGACACAGATTATGGTTTTGGGCAAGAGATACAAGGGGATGTGAGGAAGAGCTTTTTTCTCAGTGAGTGATAATGATCTGGAACTCACTGCTTACGAAGTGGTGGAAGTGGAGACAAAGGAAATTGGATGGGCACTTGAGGGAAATAAACCTGCAGGACTACGGGGATAAAGCAGGGGAATGGGACTGACTGGATTGATCTACAGAGAGCTGGCATGGAAAGAATGGACAGAAGTTTAGTTTTGGTTAGAGATACAGCACTGAAACAGGCCCTTCGGCCCACCCGGTCTGTGCCGACCATCAACCACCCATTTATACTAATCCTACACTAATTCCATATTCCTACCACATCCCCACCTGTCCCTATATTTCCCTACCACTTACCTACACTAGGGGCAATTTATAATGGCCAATTTGCCTATCAACCTGCAAGTCTTTGGCATGTGGGAGGAAACCGGAGCACACCCACGCAGACACAGGGAGAACTTGCAAACTCCACACAGGCAGTACCCAGAATTGAACCCGGGTCGCTGGAGCTGTGAGGCTGCGGTGCTAACCACTGCGCCACTGTGCCACCCACAGTGCTCATTTTCTGCGTTATGACTCTATACATTTGTGATTTCATTTAAAAAGGAAAAGAGTAAGTAAAGTGAGTGTTTGTCTTCCAGAGAGTGAGAATGGGGAGTTAGTTGTAGACAATAAGGAAATGGTGGATGAAATGAATAAATATTTTGCTTCTGCCTTCACTATAGAGGATACTAGAAACATTCCAGTATTAGCTGTAAATCAGGAGGTGGAAGTAAGAGAGGAACTTGGCGAAATTACAATCACCAGGGAAGCGGTACTGACCAAACTAATGGAGCTGTGGGCTGACAAGTCCTCGGGTCCTGATGGGCTTCATCCTAGGGTCTTAAGGAGGTGGCTAATGAGGTAGTAGATACGTTGATGTTAATTTTTCAAAATTCGCTAGATTCTGGAAAGTTTCCATCACACTGGGCGGCACAGTGGCGCAGTAGGGCGGCACAGTGGCGCAGTGGTTAGCACCGCAGCCTCACAGCTCCAGCGACCCGGGTTCATTTCCGGGTACTGCCTGTGTGGAGTTTGCAAGTTCTCCCTGTGTCTGCGTGGGTTTACTCCGGGTGCTCCGGTTTCCTCCCGCATGCCAAAAACTTGCCGGTTGATAGGTAAATTAACCATTAGAAATTGCCCCTAGTATAGGTAGGTGGTAGGGAAATATAGGGACAGGTGGGGATGTGGTAGGAATATGGAATTAGTGTAGGATTAGTATAAATGGGTGGTTGATGGTCGGCACAGACTCGGTGGGCCGAAGGGCCTGTTTCAGTGCTGTATCTCTAAACTAAACTAAAACTGGAAAATAGCAAATATAACCCCTCTATTCAAGAGGCGGGGGAGGCAGAAAGCAGGTCACTATAGGCCAGTTAGCTTGACGTCTGTTGTGGGGAAGGTGTTAGAATCGATCATTAAGGAGGCTGTAGCTGGGTACTTAGAAAAACACAAGGTAATCGGGAATAGTCAGCCAGGTTTTGTGAAAGGGAAATCATGTTTAACGAATTTAATGGAGTTCTTTGAAGGAGTAACACATGCTGTGGATAAAGGGGAGTCCATTGATGTACTGTACTTGGATTTCCAAAAGGCATTTGATAAGGTGCCACATAAAAGCTTATTGCGCAAAGTAGGAGCTGATGGTGCAGGGGGTAACATATTAGCATGGATAGAAGATTGGCTGCTGGCAGAAAACAGAGAGTATGTATAAATGGGTCCTTTTCTGATTGGCAGGATGTGACAAGTGTAGTCCCGCAGGGGTCTCAACATTTTACAATTTATATCAATGACTTAGATGAGGGGAGCGATGACATAGTAGCTAAATTTGCAAATGATTAAAGATAGGTAGGAAAGTATGTTGTGAAGAGGACATAAGGAGGTTGCAGTTTGATATAGATAGGTTGAGTGAGTGGGCAAACATCAGGCAGATGGAGTATAATGAGGGAAAATGTGAAGATGTTCCTTTTGGCAGGAAGAATAAAAAAGCAGAGTATTACTTAAATGGGGAATGACTGCAGAATTCCGAGGTGCAGAGGGATCTAGGTGTTCTAGTGCACGAGTCACAAAAGGTTAATATGCAGGTACAGCAAGAAATAAAGAAGGCTAATGGAATGCTATCCTTTATTACAAGAGGAATTGAAAATAAAAGGATGTTATGCTTCAGTTATACAGGGCATTGGTGAGATCACATCTCGAATACTGTGTGCAGTTTTGGTCTCCTTATTTAAGGAAGGATGTGAATGTGTTGCAGGCGGTTCAGAGGAGGTTTACTAGATTGATACCTGAAATGAGCGAGTTGTCTTATGAGGAAAGGTTGGGCAGACTGGGCTTGTTTTCACTGGAGTTTAGAAGAGTGAGGGGAGACTTGATTGAAGTATATAAGATCCTTAACGGTCTCAACTAGTTGGATGTGGAAAGGATGTTTCCTCTTGTGGGTGAGTCCAGAACTAGGGGGCACTGTTTTAAAATTATGGGTTGCCCTTTTCAGACAGAGATGAGGAGAATTTTTTTCTCTCAGAGGGTTGTGTGACTTTGGAATTCTCCGCCTCAGAAGGTGATGGAGGCGGAGTCATTGAATATTTTTAAGGTGGGGGGAGATAGATTCTTGTTAGGCAAGAGAATCAAAGGTTATCGAGGGTAGATGGGAGTGTGGAATTCAATACACAAACAGATCAGCCATGATCTTATTAAATGTCGGAGCAGGCTCGATGGGCTCAATGGCCTACTTCTGCTCCTAACTCATATGGTTGTGTAATCTCTCCGGGCGGCACAGTGGCGCAGTGGTTAGCACCGCAGCCTCACAGCTCCAGTGACCCGGGTTCGATTCCAGGTACTGCCTGTGTGGAGTTTGCAAGTTCTCCCTGTGTCTGCGTGGGTTTTCTCCGGGTGCTCCGGTTTCCTCCCACAAGCCAAAAGACTTGCAGGTTGATAGGTAAATTGGCCATTATAAATTGTCACTAGTATAGGTCGGTGGTAGGGAAATATAGGGACAAGTGGGGATGTTTGGTAGGAATATGGGATTAGTGTAGGATTAGTATAAATGGGTGGTTGATGTTCGGCACAGACTCGGTGGGCCGAAGGGCCTGTTTCAGTGCTGTATCTCTAATCTAATCTTAACACTTGGAGTGCAAGTATCTACGCTGCACTCACTCCAAGGCCAATATATCCTTCCTAAGGTGTGGTGCCCAGAACTGAACACAATACTCCAGGTGTGGTCTAACCAGGGCTTTGTGTATCTCAGTGCTTTTCCAGTCACACTGATACCTGAAATCTTTTCCCACAGACAGAACAGACAAACCTTTTTCCTTCCACGTTCAAAGGCCGATGACATTCAGGTCCCAATGAATCGAGTAACTCTGTCAGATCTTGATGTGTTGCTTGGTTTGAGGTTCCCATCTGAAAATCCTCCCTTTCTATGCCCCTGTTAAAAGGAGTTTACAAAAACCATCACTTTCAGTCCACAATAGAAATTCACAACATTCTCTCCTGCTTCCGAGCTCAGGATGGCCGCGCATGCGCCCTGCTGCACATTGGCCCCTGGAAAGCTGGCGGCCTGTCACCGGGAGGAGCCCCGCAGCTGCCACCCCGCTCGGTGCAAACGCGGGACCGGAAGCTTCTTATTGGGGGTGTTGCGGCCTGCACCGGTTGTTTCTGACGCTTCCCCGTCCACCCCTGCCACCGATTACTAGCTGCAGATGTGACTCACAAGCGTCTATCCGTCGCCATCACTCGCATCGCGCCTGCCCCAGACACTGTTCGGTACCACACCGGCTCCAAACTGAATGAAGGATCAGTAGAAACAAAACTGGAAGACAGGAAGCACTAGTTATTAATAAAAACAAGAAATGCTGGAAATACTCAGCAGGTCTGGCAGCATCTGTGGAGAGAGAAGCAGAGTTAACATTTCGGGTCAGTGACCCTTCATCAGAACGCAGTTATCATTGCGCCTGTGCACTGTCTCCTGTGGTGTGAATAGGGAACATTCTCCACCATGGAGAATGCTGGGTAAAAGCCCCGCCATTGTAGACCCAAATAAATGTCATCATATTTTCACTGTAATGGGGTGAAGACTGGGAATAAATTTAGGAAAAAAATAAATACAGAAACTCAAGTACAAGGTGTCTCCATTATCCACCAGAAAGAAGGGGAATGGGAACTGGGGACCAATCCAGATTCCTCAAAACAACAGCAGAATCCAACCCCTCCAGTCACATGTGACCTCAGTGGTGGTCAGCATGTGGGGTGAATGAGTGAATCTCTTCACACACACACAACATTTAAACAGCTTCTCTCTCCAGTAAGAATGTGCTGATTATGGATCAAATCCTTTGAACTTTGAAAGCTGGGATGTTAACAGGTGGGAAAACTGAGTAAATCCCTTCACACACGTGAAGTATCTGAATGGTCTCTCTCCAGTGTGACTGTGCTGGTCTATCAGTCAATGGGATGACTGAGTGAATCTATTTCCACATTCAGCTGGTGAAAACCCTCTCCCCGACCGGACTGCACCCATGAGTTTCTAGCTCAGAAAACAACAATGTGCATTTATAGACCACCTCTAACAAAGTAAAAACATCCCGTGACTCTTCACAGGAGCGTTACTACCTTTGAGGTTTTGCTTGCCAATTTCCTACCAGCTCCCTAAATTCTGACTGCAGGACCAGTCTTCATTGTGTACAGCTGAGCCACCCATGGTGCCATGGACTTGGCTCTGGCTGCAAGCTCCAGATCAACTATCACTCTCATCAGTATTCAGAGCTGAATACTGGTTGGAGAGTGAGAGGCACTCAGAAATAGGTCATATTCACCCGCACCGAGCATTCTGGGGACTATAGGCTGCCATTTACATCTCTGGGAATGGACGGGAAGTTCATGTTCCATACTCAGAAAAATGAAATGGTTAGAAAGCAGCGTCTGCAGGCAACGTAAACACGATGTGGTGCACCACTGGCACATGCGCAAATGCAGCCTCATCGACCCAAACGTCACTGCGACGGAACAGACAGCTGCCAGGAATAAAGATGGCGCTGATCAACTTGTCACAAAAAGACGAATTCAACCCAAGCTCCAATCGCTGCATTCAGTTCCAAGCTCAATTACCGCTTACCTTCCCTGCTCCCTCCCGTGCCCGTCTGCTCGCCATTTCCGACGACTCGCCGCTCGTATTGGGAGGTTCAATGGCGGGTCTTCAACCTCACATCGGCGCTGAAAAAATGTTCCCGATTCATACCACGGCAGTTCAGTGCGCAGGCGCAGTGCGTTTTGGAAGTTTGGGGCATGCGCAGTACCGAACTGCCTTTGGTGCATGCGCACTGCGAGTGATGGCGGCGGACAGGCTTTCATGAGTCGCATCTTCGGGCAGGTACACACACTGCTCCCCCTTTTCCTCCTGGGATGTTTTACTGGAGTTGTGTTTCTAAACTCTGTCTCCCTATCCCGGTAATGTCGGTGGATTGGAGGTTGCTGTGAGTGTTGGACTATGTTGCCTCTCCTCATTCTTCCTCCTTCTCCCACTCCGAGTTCCAGGCTGCAGGCTCTGGTGGCTCAATGCACTTGTAACGTTAACCCTGTTTCTCTCTCCACAGATGATGCCTGAGCTGCTGAGCATTTCCAGCGTTTCCTCCTTTTATTTCATATTTCCACCATCCGCAGTATTTTGGTTTTATTTTAATGCAAGCATTGCTCACAGAACTGAGTCGAGAAACTCAGACGGACCAGTTCAGAGCTGGTTTATATCAAGGTGGGTGTTGGATGTGGAAGTCGCTCCCTGACCTCCTGTTTAGGTCTTTTTTGTTGCATCAGTTTGTTCTGGCGTGGAGATGGAGGAGAAGCTGCTGGGTTTAATCCTGAATACTTTGAGCCCAGTCGGGCCCAACAATTTCTGATGGGAGTGTGTCAAGGGAGGTAGATTCCAGGGGAGATGAGGTTGCAAAATAGACACCAATCACTCAATGTAAAAGAGTATTGTTTTAGTAACATGTATTTCTGTAGATGCTTTTCATCCATTTTACATATAGAGATATTGTTACTTCATTCCTGGGATATAGGTGTCATTAGCCAGACCAGCATATATTACCAATCCCCAGTTACCCATTGAGAAGGTGATGGTGGGCCGCCTTCTTGAACCGCTGCAGTCCGTGTGGTGAAGGTGCTCCCACAGTGGTGTTAGGGAAGGAGTTACAGGATTTTCACCCAGTGATGATGAAGGAACGGTGATATATGTCCAAGTTAACAACAACTTGTATTTATGTAGCACCTTTAATATAATAAAACGTTCCAAGGTGTTTTACAGGAGTGTCATGAAGCAACATTTGGCACTGAGCCACATAAGGAGATATTAGGGCAGATGACCAAAAGCTTGATCAGAGAGAAGTTCTTGAAGCACAGAAGGTGAGGCGGAGAGGATTAGGGAGGGATTTCCAAAGGTTATGGCCTTGGCAGCTGAAGGCACGGCCACCAGTGGTGGAGCAATGAAAATCAGGGATGCTCAAGATGTCAGAATTACATGAGCCCTGATCTCTCGGAGGGTTGTAGGACTGGAGGAGATTATAGAGATAGTGAGGGGTGAGGGAATGGAGGGATATGAAAACAAGGATGAGGATTTTAAAATGGAGGTGCTGCTTAACTGGGAGCCTGTGTAGGCCAGTGAGCACAGTGGTGATGGGTGAACAGGACTGGGTCCGAGTAAGGATACAGGCAGCAGATGTTTTGGATGATCTCAAGTTTACAGAGGGTAGAATGTGGGAGTCCGGCCAGGAGTGTGTTAGAATAGTCAAGGTGAGTGGTAACAAATACATGGATGGAAGTTTCAGAGGCAGATGAGCTGAGGCAGCGACGAAGTCAGGTGCTGTTAATGAGGTGGAAATAGGCGGTCTGAGTGATGGTGCCGATAGGCAGTCGGAAGCTCATCTCAGGGTCAAATATGCCACCAAAGTTATGAACAGTCTGGTTTAGCCTCAGACAGTTGCCAGGGAGAGGGTTAGAGTTGGTGGCGAGGGAGTTGAGTTTGTAGCAGGAATGGAGGACAATGGCTTCAGACTTCCCAATATTGGAGAACATTTCTGTTCATGCAGTACTGGGTGTCAGACAAGTCATGATGGTGTATGGCTTGGAGGGGATGGTGTTAACATACATCTGCTATCCTGTTCTTTCTAGATGATAGAAGTTGAAGGTTTGGGAGGTTCTGTCAAAGTTCTTGTCGAGTCGTCGATATATAAACTACATCTCGTCTCCCTGCCCATCCCACCTTGCCCTCTCGCGCTCTCTTTCCTACCATCGAGGGTAGAGTCTTGTGTAGGTCCAGACTGGGTGATAGGTTCACTTCCCTGAAGGACATTAGTGAACCAGTTGGGGTTGTACATCAATCCAGCAGCTTTCATGGTCACTTTTTCCTAGTGCCGGCCCCATAAATTACCAGATTCATTCAGCTCCATTTCAATACCTGCCTTTGTGTTTTTGTGGATTTGCTCACGCTCTATTTTCCATTTTAAATCAATTTCACAGGCTTTTAGAAGGGGAGGAATTGCAGCCGTGAAATGCAAAGCAAAATCAGATCAGGATCTGAAGGAGTTGCCCGATCGTAACCCAAATATCACTGGATTTTGAACATGGAAGGAAAAAGCAGCAATCGCAGTGGGGAGAAACTGTACTCGTGTTCTGTGTCTGGACGAGATTTCAGCCAATCATCTGGCCTGTCGAATCACAAACTCAGTCATGCTGGGAAGAGACCGTGTAAATATGGTGACTGTGGAAAGGGATTGAATTATCCAGTTGAGCTGGAAACTCATTCACGCAGTCACGCCCTGGAGAGGCCATTCACCTGCTTCGAGTGTGGGAAGGGATTTACCAGTTCATCCGACCTGCTGAGACACCAGCGAGTTCACACTGAGGAGAGACCATTCACGTGCTCAGAATGTGGGAAGGGATTCACTCAGTCATCCAACCTTCTGATACACCAGCGAGTTCACACTGGGGAGAGACCATTCACCTGCTCCGAGTGTGGAAAGGGATTTACTAGTTCATCCGACCTGCTGAGACACCAGCGACTTCATACTGGGGAGAAACCATTCACCTGCTCAGAGTGTGGGAAGGGATTTACTACTTCATTCCAAAGGCTGACACACCAGCGAGTTCACACTGGGGAGAGGCCGTTCACCTGCTCAGAGTGCGGGAAAGGATTCACTCAGTCATCCGCCCTGCTAACGCACCAGCGAGTTCACACTGGGGAGAGGCCATTCACCTGCTCAGAGTGTGGGAAAGGATTCACGACTTCATCCCACCGGCTGATACACCAGCGAGTTCATATCAGAGAGAGGCCGTTCTCTTGCTCTAAGTGTGGGAAAGGATTCACTCACTCATCCACCCTGCTGAAACACCAGCGAGTTCACAAGTAACTCAAAGATGAGAAATATCCGCCAAATAGAGGATTTCTGACATTGGGGTTTCAGAAATCCACCATTGGCTTCTCCCTTTCCAACCTTAACTAAAACACCAGTTTAAAATAATTTTTTTTTTAAGCTGTCCAACCACAAAGCTGCCCGGAGATCTTTTTACTTGTTTGTAAATCGTTTTTATTTTTTATAGTCTTCCACCTCATTGGAAGTGAACTTCAACCAGGAAAGCAAGTGGGTGGAACTGCATACTCCTTCACAACCTCAGTGTGTCAGTCTTCTGTAAATGGCCAAAAAGGAGGTGTGTGTAAACACAGACCAATTCCCAATGTTTGTTTTTGCCTTCATGGGATATCTTAGCAGACAGCACCTGAGAACTGACACAGTTCATTTGACATGGCTTAACAGGGTGATGGATGTTGTCTACATGGACTTTAGCAAGGTCTTTGACAAGGTCCCACATGGTAGGCTGGTCCAGAAGGTTCGAACACGTGGGATCCAGGGTGAGCTAGCAAATTGGATACAAAATTGGCTTGGTTATAGGCAGAGGGTGGTAGTGGAGGGTTGTTTTTCAGATTGGAGGCCAGTGACCAGTGGTGTGCCGCAGGGATCGGTGCTGGGCCCTCTGTTGTTTGTCATATATATTAATGACTTGGATGTGAATGTAAGGGGCATGATTAGTAAGTTTGCAGGTGACACCAAAATTTGTGCTATAGTGGACAGTGAAGAAGGTTGTCTAAGGTTACAACAGGATGTAGATCAACTGGGAAAGTGGGCAAGGGAATGGCAAATGGAATTTAACGCAGACAAGTGTGAAGTGATGCATTTTGGGAAGTTAAACCAGGACAGGACATATACAGTGAATGGCAGGGCCCTGGGGAGTATTGTTGAGCAGAGAGACCTTTCGGTGCAAGTACATAGTTCCCTGAAAGTGGCAACACAGGTAGACAGGGTGCTGGTGAAGGCGTATGGCATGCTTGCCTTCATCGGCCGAGGCACTGAGTACAAGAGTTGGGACGTCATGTTACAGTTGCACATAATGTTGGTTAGGCCGCATTTGGAGTACTGTGTGCAGTTCTGGTCGCCGCACGACAGGAAAGATGTGATTAAGCTAGAGAGGGTGCAGAAAAGATTCACAAGGATGTTGCCTGGTTTGGAGGGCTAGAGTTATAAAGAGAGATTGGATAGGCTGGGTCTGTTTTCCCTCGAGCGAAGGAGGCTGAGAGGGGACATGATAGAGGTATATAAAGTTATGAGAGGCATAGATAGGGAAGATAGCCAGAGTCTGCTTCCCATGGTAGGGGTGACTAAAACTAGAGGGCAGAGATTTAAGTTGAGAGTTTAAAGGGGATCAAAGGGCTTAATTTTTCACGCAAAGAATAGTGGGTGTCTGGAATGAGCTGCCTGAGAAGTTGGTGGAGGCAGGAACAGTAGCAACATTTAAGAGGCATCTGGACAGGTACTTGAATGAGCAAGGAATAGAGGGATATGGAATTAATGCAGGCAGGTGGGATTCGTATAGATAGGCATTATGGTCGGCGTGGATGCGGTGGGCCGAAGGGCCTGTTTCTATGCTGTACGACTCTATAACTCTAAAAGTTAATGGTGCAGGATCAGTAGCTGGCAAGTCGCTGGTCCGCAGCAAAAACATTGGTCTGTCAATAGCAATTTGAAACCTGCTTCCATTTACACAGCAGTGTGTGTCTGAAGTAATTTCTGAAAACCCTGCACAAACTGATTACTGTATGTGAATATCCTGCAGTGAGCATGAGCTGTATAAACTGAATATATCCTGTGCTTTGCTGCAACTGAAGTGATCTGGAATTTCCACTTATCAGTTTGCTCAGGTGTATGGCTGAATTCCATTCATGGTTCATCTCCACTTTCACTGTCTACTGCCCCAGTCACACTGTAAACCTTGAGTCAGTGTGAAGCTGTCTTTTGCACCATAGTGATGCAAGACAAGGAGTATAACTCTGGCCATCTTTCTTCAATGTGTTGTTTGACATTGCTTAAGATTATCTGGAAAAGGCTGTCCTGCACCACAAGTGCTGTGCATTGGCTACAGTGCAACTATCCTGTGAGCTCTCTGCACTCACTATAAGTGGTCACTGGGTTTCTGAGGCTGATGACACAATACTCTGTACATGTATGAATATGTATATACAGAGTGCTGCCTTTCTCCAAGCCAACACAATAGTTATGATTTTCAGCTCACCTTGCTGTTAAATGCAGCTGCCACTGCACCAATTGATGCAATAGAACAGGAGCCAGAAGTGTTCATCACTGTTGGGATATACAGCTGTCCATTGGACCTGCTGCATTGTCACAGGGCCATTACCAAACGTTTGAGCCTGATTTGGGGATGATGCAACAGAATCTCAAACTTGTTACTGTAGAGGTTGTCATTGGCTGTCCCTCGATTTGAGGATGACGTCTACTCAAGGTCACGAGTTTCTGCCATTGGTCTTCAGGTCACTGAACAAGACAATTCTCGCCCTGCAGATCTTTGGGCACATGGGGCAGGACGTCCCACCAGGTAGTGGGACCCGGAGTGCAGGATTTACTTCCTAGAGGGACAATACTGGTCTCATTACTTTTCCACTGTCACTAGCAAGATCTGGTACAATTTTTAGGTTGCATAATATTTGGACCCTTTGAAGAGGAAAATTCAATTTTTAATTAGTTTTCATTAAGATTATAATGAGATCTGCACTGCAAACAAGATTATTTTAGTTTAGAACCTTTATAATGTGACTATTTTAAATTATAAAATCTACTATGAGACATGACATTTAAAAACAAGCATTCTATCTATAGAGACACCACATTTGCTAAAGTTAATGAGGTTATTTTCGTCTTTGGACTTGGAGGTAAATAATTGTCCAAAAGAAAATTGGGTCGGGAGTATCACATGCTCCTAACAGAATGTATGTGATATTCCTGTCCATTTAAGTTAATGGATAGCAAATTGGACAGGCTGTATAACTGGTATACAATCCTCCCTACCTGGTTTTGCTTTCTGCTTCATTCTGGTGATTATGTCACAGCACAAAATAAGAAAAATGACCCCACTTATGTTCAAGTTTCTGGATTGTCAATGTCTCTGAAATGTTTACTTTTTATTAATTTATATACCTACTGATTTGTGCACATCACTTACCAAGGTACCAGAACGTGCCATCTGGTATGTTTATATATATATTGCTTTCCATTAAAGTTGACACATCTTCACAGAACACCTTTTACATGAACAAGCTATAAATAGGCAGAAGCAGGACATTGAGAACATGAAACTCTGTAAAACTAATTATCAGCTGTCAGGTAAGTCTCATGAAATTGTATTCTGAGTACAGAGCAATTTTATTCATTACATATGTAAAATTGTACAAAATTACCATTACTCAACCAGTTTGCTTCAATAACAGTGCTATAATTACAGGTTTAGACTTCTAGTTTTTTGGTCTTTGGCCATTCTCACCCCTGTATTTGTTACTTGTTTTTGTGAAATACTCTCCCTATTAGTGCTCAACTGCTGGATAACTCTGATTACATTTATATGTGTTTATACATGTTTATAAAGTGTCTGTGTGCCCAGATTTCACTAAATTGTGATTTGTAAGCAATAAGCGATGTTTCTGGCATGACTTGTAGTCTGGTATCTTGGTGATTTGTCAAGAAAGATTTAATTCACTCACTCAGCAGCTTGAGAGGAACCAGGCTGAGGTTTAATGAACATAAGAAATGGGAGCTGGAGGAGGCCATTTGGCCCTTCGAGCCTGTTCTGCCATTAACCCAGATCAAACACTGGAATAAAAATCTCCCTCTGGGGCAAGTGGATGAGCCCATGTCTGATAACAGCATCTGATTCCTGGTCTGTTGCTGCTGTCGTCAATGCACAAGTCCTGAATCTATTAGATCCTTGTTACGATCCTGCTGAGTGCCCCTGTCTAGCATGTGCGAAACGAGGGTTCTGTCCTGTGATGGGGTGATTATATATTTTTAAGACATCAAAATGATTTATGTTGTAGTTTTATCTTAAAATACCACAGAGAAAATTAGAAGAGTAAAAATGCAAGAGGGAATGATCTCTTTGAAAATTTTCTTGAGCGGAGACTGTTTTATCACCAGGTGCCCTCACAGTATGTGGTCTCCTCTGCACTGGGGAGGCTAAACGCAGACTGGGTGACCGCTTTGTGGAACACCTCCCTTCAGTCCGCAAGAACGACAATGCGCTTCTTGTTCCTCATTTTAATTCTCTACCTTGCTGCTAGTCTGACCAGCATGCGATCATATGAACACACGAACTAGGAGCAGGAGTAGGCTATTCAGTCCCTCTAGCTTGCTCCGCCATTCCAGAAATCACAGAATTGTTACAGCGCAGAAGGTGGCCATTAGACCCATCGTGTCCATACTGGCTCTCTGAAAGAGCAATTCCCTCAGTTCCATTCCCCTGCCTTCTCCCCATAATCCTGCACATTCTTCCTTTTCATATAACTGTCTAATTCCCTTTTGAATGCTTCAATTGAACCTGCCTCCACCACACTCTCAGCCAGCACATTCCAGAATTTAAACACTCGCAGTGTGAAAAAAGTTTCCTCATGTCACTTTTGCTTCTCTTGCCAAATACTTTAAATCTATGCCCCCTTGTTCTTGATCCTTTCATGAGTGGGAACAGTTTCTCTCCATCTACTCTGTCCCGACCCCTCATGATTTTGAATACCACTATTAAATCACTTCTCCGCCTTCTCCAAGGAAAACTGTCCTAATTTCTCCAATCTATCTTCATAACTGAAATTCCTGATCCCTGGAAACTTCTCGCGAATCTTTTCTGTACTCTTTCCAATACCCTTATGTCTTTCCTCAAGTGCAGCACCCAGAACTGGGCACAAAGCTCCAGCTGAGGCCGAACTAGTGTCTTATACGAGTTCAACATGACTTCCTTGCTCTTGTACTCTGTGCCTCGATTAATAAAGCCCATGGTACTGTATGCTTTATTAACTGCTCTCTCAAACTGCCCTGCCACCTTCAATGACTTATGCACATATACATCTCGGTAATTCTGCTCCTGCACCCCCTTTAGAATTGTGCCCTTTATTTTATATTGTCTCTCCATGTGCTTCCTACCAAAATAAATTACCTGACATTTCTCTGCATTGAACTCATCTGCCACCTGTCTGCCCATTCCACCAGCTTGTCTATGTCCTTTTGAAGTTCTACACTACCCTCCTCATAGTTCACAATGCTTCCAAGTTTTGTATCATTTGCAAACTTTGAAATTGTGCCCCGTACACCAAGGTCTAGGTCATTCGTATATATCAGGAAAAGCAAGAGTCCCAACACTGATCCCTGGTTATCTCCACTACAAGCCTTCCTTCAGTCTGAAAAAACATCCATTAACCACTGTTCTTTGTTTCCTGTCACTGATCCAATTTCGTATCCATGTTGCCAGCGTCCCTTTTATTCCATGAGATACAGGTTTGCTCACAAGTCTTGTGTGGCATCGTATCAAATGTCTTTTGAAAGTCCATGTACACCACATCAAAGGCATTGCCCTCATCAACCCTCTCTGTTACCTTCTCAAAAAAAACTCCAAGTTAGTTAAACATGATTTTCCCTTAAGAAATCCATGCTTGCTTTCTTTAATTAACTCCCATTTGTCCATGTGACTCTTGTTTTTGTCCCGAATTACTTTTTCTACAAGTTTTCCCACCACTGAAGTTAAACTGACTGGCCTGTAGTTGCTGGGCTTATCTTTACCCTTTTTTGAACAAGGGTATAATGTTTGCAATTCTCCAGTCCTCTGGTACAATCCCTGAGTCTATGGAAAACTGAAAAATTATGGCTGGTGCCTCTTGGATTTCCACCCTCACTTCCCTCAGTATCCTTAGATGCATCTCATCCGACCCTGGTGCTTTATCCACTTTAAGTACAGACAGCCTATCTAATATTTCCTATTTATCAATTTTAAACCCCTCTAGTGTCGGACTTACCTCCTCTTTCAACATGGCCTGGGTTGCATCTACTTCCTTGGTAAAGACAGATGCAAAGTATTCATATACTACCTCAGCTATGCCCTCTGCCTCCATGTGTAAATTCCCTTTCTGGTCTCTAATCGACCCCACTCCTTTTAGCATCCTTTTACTGTTTATATGCCAATTGAAAGCTTTGGGATTTCCTTTAATGCTAGCTGCCAGTTTCTTTTCATGCTCTCTCTTTGCTTCTCTTATTTGCTTTTTCACTTCCCCTCTGGATCTTCTATATTCAGCTTGGTTCTCGATAGTATTTTCTGCCTGGCATCTGTTGTAAACACACTTTTTCTTGTTTATCTTACTCTCTACCTCTTTTGTCATCCAGGGAGTTCTGGATTTGTTTGTTCTACTTTCCCCTTCGAGGAAATATACCTTGACTGCGCCCGAACTATCTCCTCTTTGAAGGAATCCCATTGTTTATCTACTTGTTTTCCGGCCAGCTTTTGACTCCAATTTATTCACCCCAGCTCCATTCTTACCCCATTGAAGTTGGCCTCCCTCCCCCCCAGTTAATTATTCTTACCCTGTATTGCTCTTTGTCCTTTTCCATAGTCAGCCTAAACCTCATGATACAATGATCACTCTCCCCTACATGCTGTCCTCCTGATACTTGATCCACTTGGCCCACCTCAATCCCAAGAACCTCCACTGCCTCCTTTCTCGTTGGACCAGCAACATACTGTTGGAGAAAATTTTCCTGAACACACTCTAGGAACTCTTGCCCCTCATTGCCCTTTACACTACTACTATCCCAGTCTATGTTTGGATAATTAAAGTCCTCCATTATAATGACCCTATAATTTTTGCATCTCTCTGTAATTTCCTTGCAAATTTGTTCCTCCACATCCTTCACACCAGCTGGTGGCCTATAGAAAACACCGAGCAATGTAACTGCACCTTTTTTGTTCCTTAGCTCTAGTCAAATTGATTCTGTCCTCGACCCCTCTGGGACACCCTTTTTCGCCAGCACTGCAATACTCTCCTTGATCAATACCAGCACTCTGCCACCTTTTTTTCCCCCTTTCCTACCTTTCCTGAACACCTTGTATCCAGGAATATTTAACACCCAGTCCTGCCCTTCTTTGAGCCAGATCTCTGTTATAGCCACAACATCATTTTTTAAAATTCATTCATGGGATGTGGGCATGGCTGGCTAGGCCAGCATTTATTGGCCATACCTAATTGCCCTTGAGAAGGTGGTGGTGAGCTGCCTTCTTGAACCGCTGCAGTCCATGTGAGATAGATACACCCACTGTGCTGTTAGGAAGGGAATTCCAGGATTTTGACCCAGTGACAGTGAAGAAACAGTGATATAGTTCCAAGTCAGGATGGTGTGTGACTTGAAGGGGAACTTGCAGGTGGTGGTGTTCCCATGCATTTGCTGCCCTTGTCCTTCTAGTTGGTAGAGGTCACGGGTTTGGAAAGTGCTGTCTAAGGAGCCTTGGTGCATTGCTGCAGTGCATCTTGTAGATGGTACACACTGCTGCCACTGTGCGTCGGTGGTGGAGGGAGTGAATGTTTGTGGATTGGGAGCCAGTCAAGTGGGCTGCTTTGTCCTGGATGGTATTGAGCTTCTTCAACGTTGTTGGAGCTGCACCCATCCAGGTAAGTGGAGAGTATTCCATCACACTCCTGACTTGTGCCTTGTAGATGGTGGACAGGCTTTGGGGAGTCAGGAGGTGAGTTATTCGCTGCAGGAATCCTAGCCTCTGACCTGCTCTTGTAGCCACAGCATTTATATGGCTACTCCAGTTCAGTTTCTGGTCAATGGTAGCCCCTAGAATGTTGATAGTGGGGAATTCAGCGATGGTAATGCCATTGAATGTCAAGGCGAGATGGTTACATTCTCTCTTGTTGGAGATGGTCATTGCCTGGCACTTGTGTGGCACGAATGTTACTTGCCACTTATCAGCCCAAGCCTGCATATTGTCCAGGTCTTGCTGCATTTCTACACGGACTGCTTCAGTATCTGAGGAGTCGCGAATGGTGCTGAACATTGTGTAATCATCAGTAAACATCCCCACTTCTGACCTTATGATTGAAGGACGGTCATTGATGCAGCAGCTGAAGATGGTTGGGCCTAGGACACTACCCCGAGGAACTCCTGCAGTGATGTCCTGGACTCAGATGATTGACCTCCAACAACCACAACCATCTTCCTTTGCGTTTGGTAGGACTCCAACCAGTGGAGATTTTCCCCTTGATTCCCATTGACTCCAGTTTTGCTAGGGCTCCTTGATGCCATACTTGGTCAAATGCTGCCTTGATGTCAAGGGCAGTCACTCTCACCTCACCTCTTGAGTTCAGCTCATTTGTCCATGTTTGAACCAAGGCTGTAATGAGGTCAGGAGCTGAGTGGCCCTGGCGGAACCCAAATTGAGCATCATTGAGCAGATTATTGCTAAGCAAGTGCAGCTTGATGGCACTGTTGATGACACCTTCCATCACTTTACTGATGATTGAGAGTAGACTGATGGGATGGTAATTGGTTGGGTTGGATTTGTCCTGGTTTTTGTCGACAGGACATACCTGGGCAATTTTCCACATTGCGGGTAGATACCAGTGTTGTAGCTGTACTGGGGGCTTGGCTAGGGGCACAGCAAGTTCTGGAGCACAGACCTACAGTTCTCTTGTCAGAATATTGTCAGGGCCCATAGCCTTTGCAGTATCCAGTGCCTTCAGTCATTTCTTGATATCACGCGGAGTGAATCGAATTGGCTGAAGTCTGGCATCTGTGATGTTGGGGACTTCAGGAGGAGGCCGAGTTGGATCATCAACTCGGCACTTCTGGCTCAAGATTGTTGCAAATGCTTCAGCCTTATCTTTTTCACCGATGTGCTGGGCTCCCCCATCATTGAGGATGGGGATATTTCTGGAGCCACCTCCTCCAGTTAGTTGTTTAATTGTCCACCACCATTCATGGCTGGTTGTGGCAGGACTGCAGAGCTTAGATCTGATCCATTGGTTATGGGATTGATTAGCTCTGTCTATCACATGCTGCTTACACAGTTTGGCATGCAAGTAGTCCTGTGTTGTAGCTTCACCAGGTTGACACCTCATTTTCAGGTATGCCTGATGCTGCTCCTGGCATGCGCTCCTGTACTCTTCATTGAACCAGGGTTGGTCTCCTGGCTTGATGGTAATGGTAGAGTGGGGGATATGCCAGGCCATGAGCTTGCAGATTGTGGTTGAGTACAATTCTGATGCCGCTGATGGCCCACAGTGCCTCATGACTGCCCAGTTTTGCATTGCTAGATCTGTTCGAAATCTATCCCAATTAGCACGGTGATAGTGCCACACAACACGACGGAGGGTATTCTCAATGTGAAGGCGGGACATAATCTCCACAAGACTGTGCGGTGGTCACTCCTACCAATTCTATCCTGGAAAGATGTATCTGCGACAGGCAGATTGGTGAGGACGAGGTCAAGTATGTTTTTCCCTCTTGTTGGTTGCCTCAGCACCTGCCGCATACCCGATATAGCAGCTATGAACTTTAGGACTTGGCCAGCTTGGTCAGTAGCGGTGCTACTGAGCCACTCTTGGTGAAGTCCCCCACCTAGAGTACATACTGTGTCTTGCCACCCTCTGTGCTCCTCCTAGTGATGTTCAACATGGAGGAGTACTGACTCATCAGTTGATGGAGGGTGGTCAGTGGTAATTAGCAGGAGGTTCCCTTGCCCATGTTTCACCTGATGCCATAAGACTTCATGGGGTCCAGAGTCGATGTTGAGGACTCCAAGGGTGACTCCCTCCAGACTGTATACCACTGTACCGCCACCTCTGCTGGTTCTGTCCTACGGTGGGACAGGACATACCCGGGGATGGTGATGGCAGTTTCTGGGACATTGTCTGTAAAGTATGATTCCGTGAGTATGACTATGTCAGGCTGTTGCTTGACTAGTCTGTGGGACAGCTCTCCCAACTTTGGCACAAGCCCCCAGATGTTAATGAGGAGGACTTTGCAGGGTCGGCAGGGCTGGGTTTGTCATTATCATTTCCACATGGCAATCTGCACCTGTACCTCACCAGTCTTATTAATCACACTCCGTGCATTCACATACATGCACAATAACCCTGATTCAGAAATAAAAACAAGAAATGCTGGAAATACTCAGCAGGTCTGGCAGCATCTGTGGAGAGAGAAGCATCTGCAGTACTTTGCTTTTATTGTAACCCTGATTCAGACTTCATTACTTTCTCCCTTACTCTGACCCCATCTAATAACGTACTATTCCCTACTCTTGTGCCATCTATCTCCCCCAGTATTCTGTGCTCCTTGCTATTCCTCTTTAATACTTGCTCCTAGTTCTCACACTCGTGACTAGTTCCCAGTTTTGCTTCCCTCCAATTTGAGCTCCCTCTCAGGTTTCCATCCCCCTGACAATTCAGTTTAAATTCTCCTCAACAGCACTAGCAAATTTTCCTGCAAGGATATTCATCCCAGTCCTGCTACGATGCAACCCGTCCACCTTGTACAGGTCCTACCTGCCCCAGAACCAGTCCCAATGTCTTAGAAATCTGATGCCCTCCCTCCTACACCAGTTCTCCTGCCATGTGTTCAATCGCTCAGTTCTCCTATTCCTATGCTCACTTGCAAGTGAGACTGGGAGTAATCCTGAGATTACTGCTCTTGAGGTCCTGCTTTTTAATCTTTCTAGCTCCCCACAATCTGCTTTCAGGACCTCATCCCCCTTCTTACTTATGTCATTGGTACCAATGTGGACCACGACCTCTTGCTATTCATTCTCCCCCAAAAGAATGTCCTGCAGCTTCTCCGTGACATCCTTGACCCTGGCACGAGGGAGGCAACCTAGCACCCTGGAGTCACGTTTTGTGCCGCAGAAACACGTGTCTGTTTCCCTAACCAATGAATCCCCTATCGCTACTGCTCTTCCACTCCTCTTCCTCCCCTCCTGTGCAGCCGGGCCACCCATGATGCCACACAGTTGTCTCTGTCTGCGCTCCTTTGAGGAACCTTCACCCTCACCAGTCTCTAAAATGGAAAACTGATTCGCAAGTGAGATCTATCGGGGGGCTCCTGCACTACCAGCCTGGTTTTCTTAGACTACCTGGTAGTCACCCATTTCCTATCTGCCTGCATGTTCCTAATCTGTGGTGTTGACCGCCTTCTTAAACATGCTATCCACGTAGCCCTTCACCTCGCGGATGCACAGCACTATGGCTGTCCCATAGACTAGTCAAGCAACAGCCTGACATAGTCATACTTATGGAATCATGCTTGAGTTCCAAAACCTGGAGCTCAAGCTTCTGCAGCCAGTAACACTTCCTGCAGATGTGTTTATCCAGGACATGTGGTGAATCCATGACTTCCCACATGCCACAGGCTGTACATTCCACTCGGCAGAGCTGCCCTGCCATACCTTAACTTTACAGACTATTTAGTATCAGTAGAATAGTTTACCAGGCTCACCAAACAGCTCCTTCTACTGCACCAAAAACAAGAACCAAATACTGGAGGATTAAAAAAGTAGGGAAAGAAAGAAAAGTGCAGCACCTCTGGCCCTTTCACCAAACTCGCCACTCACCATACTCGAATCTCCACACTCAGCTTGCAATCTGCACACCGTGAGACTAATAGACCTTACCATTGATAATAAAGTTTTGCCTATACTAATAAACCTTACTCCTATTAGTAAACCTTAAAAATACTGATATACCCTAATAATACTTAATACAGGTTATGTACTAACGTGTCCTAATTTGAACTAATACACTCCCTACTGGTCTCTCTCTCTCTCTCGCTCTATTATGAATTATAAAATCTGCTTTAGTTTTTAGTTTAGATACTAATAAATCGATCAAGTCTTATTCTATATTTGATTTAAGTTAAGTTTAAATTAAATTAAAATTAAAAGCTTATCTGTCTCCTCACCCCGGCTGCTTTCTGTGTCCCTGCTCTCTCTCTGTTGATTGTGACGTCACTCTGATGACACTTTGCGATTTTTCCCCAGCTCCGCTCACGGTGTGCGCTCTCTCTGTATATTGGTCTGTCTCCGGCCTCATGATTGATCTGTTTGTGGACTCAACTTCACTTTCCTGCTTACCCCAGATACCCTTTGACTGCTTTGTTTGGCAAGAATCTGTCTACCTCTGCCTTAAAAACATTTAATGACCCTACCTCCACCGCTCTCCGGGGAAAAGAGTTCCACAGACTCACGACTCAGAGAAAAGAATTCTCAACTCTGTCTTAAATGGCAGACACCTTATTTTTAAACTGTGCCCCCTAGTTTTAGTCTTTCCCACAAGGGGAAACATCCTTTCAACATCTATCCTGTCAAGTCCTCTCAGGATCTTTTGTGTTTCAATGAGATCACCTCTCACCCTTCTGAACTCCAATGAATACAGACCCAACCTTTTCCAATCTTTCCTCAAAAGATAACCTTTTCATCCCAGGAATCAGTTGAGTGATCCTTCTCTGAGCTACTTCCAATGCAATTATATCCTTTAAGTAAGGAGACCAAAACTGTACACAATACTCTAGATGTGGTCTCACCAATGCCCTGTACAATTGTAGCAAAACATCTCTACTTTTATATTCCATTCCCCTTGTAATAAACAACAACTTTGCATTTGTCTTAATCACTTGCTGCACCTGCATACTAACCTTTTCTGTTTCGTGTACGAGAACACCCAAATCCCTCTGCATCTCGGAGTTCTGCAATCTCTCTCCATTTAAATAATATGTTGCTTTTCTATTTTTCCGGTCAAAGTGGACAAGTTCACATTTTCCCACATTATATTTCATCTGCCAAATTTTTGCCCTCTCACTTTATCTATATCCCTTTGCAGACCCCTTATGGCCTCTTCACAACTAACTCTCTTACCTACCTTTGTGCCATCAGCAAATTTAGCAACTGTATATTCTGTCCCTTCCAAGTTATTGATATAGATTGTAGATAGTTTCGACCCCAGCATTGATCCCTGTGGCACTCCACTAGTTACAGCTTGCCAACCTAAAAACGACCCATTTATGCCAACTTGCTGTTTCCTTTTTGTGCTTAGCCTGCTTTTTTTTTTACTTTTTTTTTCATGGAAGGGATGTGTGCATCACTGGCAAGGCAAGCATTTGTGGCCCATCCCCAATCGACCTTGACAACTGAATGGCTTACTGGACCATTTCAGAGGGCAGTTAAGAGTCAACTACATTGCTGTGGGTCTGGTGTCACATGTAGGACAGACCAGGTAAAGACAGGAGATTTGCTTCCCTAAAGGACATTAGGGAACCAAATGGGGTTTGACAACAATCGATAATGGATTCATGGTACCATTACTGAGACTAGCTTTCAATTCCAGACTTGTATTAATTAATTGAATTTTAATGACAGCAGCCGTCATGGTGAAATTTGAACCAATGCCCCCCCCCCCCCCCCCCCCCCCCCGGCATTAGCTTGGGCCTCTGGATTACGGGTCCAGTGACATTACCACTACACCACCATCTCCCCTCGATGTAGTGTTCCAATGCAACGCTATGTAAGCTCGAGGAACAGCACCTCATCTTTCAACTGAGTGCTTTACAGCCTTCTAAATTCAACATTGAGTTCAACAATTTTACAGAATCACAGACTTGTTATAGTGCAGAAAGATGCCATTCTGCCCATCGTGTCTGCACCAGCTCTCCGAAAGAGCAATTCACTCAGTTCCATTCCCTGCCTTCTGCCCATAACCCTGCACATTCTTCCTTTTCATATTTAGTTTTAGTTTAGTTTAGAGATACAGCACTGAAACAGGCTCTTCGGCCCACCGAGTTTGTGCCGACCATCAACCACCCATTTATACTAATCCCATATTCCGACCACATCCCCACCTGTCCCTATATATTTCACTATCACCTACCTATACTAGGGGCAATTTATAATGGCCAATTAACCTATCAACCTGCAAGTCTTTGGCATGTGGGAGGAAACCGGAGCACCCGGAGGAAACCCACGCAGACACAGGGAGAACTTGCAAACTCCGCACAGGCAGTACCCAGAATTGAACCCGGGTCCCTGGAGCTGTGAGGCTGCGGTGCTAACCACTGCACCACTGTGCTGCCCAAGCATAACCTCCCTACTTTTGAATTCAATTCCCCTTGTGATAAATGACAACATTCTCTTAGCTTTTCCAATTATGTGCTGTACCTGCATACTAACTTTTTGCGGTTCATGCACTAGGACACCCAGATCCCTCTGCATCTCTTGTGGGTGGGTCCAGAACTAGGGGGCACCGTTTTAAGATTAGGGGTCGCCCTTTTAGGACAGAGATGAGGAGAATATTTTTCTCTCAGAAAAAAGTCGGTGCGACTTTGGAACTCTCTGCCTCAGAAGGTGGTGGAGACGGGGTCATTGAATAAGTTTAAGGCAGACTCTTGTTAGGCAAGGGAATCAAAAGTTATTGGGGGTAGATGGGAGTGTGGAATTTGAGACACAAACAGATGAGCTATGATCTTATTGAATGGTGGAGCAAGCTAGAGGGGACAAATGGCCTACTTCTGCTCCTAATTTGTATGTTCGTATGGTTCCGTCCTGGATGTAATTTACAGCAACAATAGGAAAATTCAACCCCTGCAGTCACTTGTGAACCTGCTGGTATCTCAGCGGGTGGGATGACCAAGTCAATCCCTTTCCAATAGCGGAACAGGTGAACAGCCTCTCCCCAGTGTGAACTCGCTGGTGTGTCACCGATGCTTTTTGCTTTTAAAACTTTTCCCACAGTCAGAACATTTAAAAGGTCTCTTATCACTGTGAACAAGTTGGTGTGTTGGGAGCTTGGATGAATGAATCCCTTCCCACACATGGAGCAGGTGAATGGCCTCTCCCCAGTGTAGGTTGAAATGTAATCAGTTCAGCCATAAGCTTATTCAATGGTGCAGCAGGCTCGAGGGGCCGAGTGGCCTACTCCTGCTCTTAATTCGTATGTTCATATGAACTCGCTGGTGTACAGTGAGGTCAGCTAATCGCCTGAACCCAATCCCACAGTGAGACCACCTGTACGGTCTCTCGTCAGTGTGAACACGTTGATGGGACATCAGTTCCCCAGAACCTTTATAGCACTTCTCACAGTCTGGGCACTTGTAAGGTCTCTCGTCAGTGTGAACTTGCTGGTGCTTCAGCAGGGCAGAGAAATCAGTGAATCTCTTACCACAGACAGAGCAGGTGAATGCTCTCTCCCCGGTGTGAATGTGCTGGTGAATTTCCAGCTCACTTGGGTAACTGAATCCCTTCCCACAGTCCACACAGTTTGTCCCTGGTGTGGGCGCACTCGGCAGACCAGATAATGGCTGAAACCTCGTCCACACACACAACACGTATACAGTTTCTCCCCACTGCGAATGGTGCTTCTCCCTTCCATATTCAAAGACTGATGATATTCACATCCTGATGAAGTGAATAACTGTTGAAGTATGGGCTAAGTGCTGGAAACTGGGATTAGAATGGTTAGCAGCTAAACTAAACTAAACAGCTTGACGGCCGGCACAGACACGATGGGCCGAAGGGTCTGTTTCTGTGCTGTATAACTCTATGACTCTAAATCTGTCAATCTCTGCTTTAAACATACTCAATGACTGAGCTTCCACAGCCCTCTGGGGTAGAAAATTCCAAACATTCACAACCCTCTGAGGAAAGAAATTTCTCCTCATCTCTGTCCAAAGTGACTTCCCCCTTATTTTGAAATTGTGTCACCTGGTTCTAGACTCCCCAACCAGGGGAAATGTCTTTCTTGCATCTGCCCTGTCCATCCCTTTTAAGTATTTTCTATTTTTCGGCCATCAGAACTCAAGTACCATGTCCTCTCACTCTTTAGATTGTCTCCTGGCTCCGCACTCGGTGTGTCTGCAGCCTGCGAGCCCTGGGCTTTATTGACCCGCCTCCCTCTCACCTGCCGGAACTGCGCTCACTCACACCCTCCAGGTGATTGACAGCGGCTCCGGACCAGTCAGCGCGGAGGGCGCAGACTTGGAGGACCAATCGGAAGTGAGTGAGGGGCGGGACTCGCGGCACGGAATGGTTGGGGCCGCCCCCTCTTGCTATTGGTCGCGAGAGTCCGTCAATCACTCAGACATTGTGAGCTGTCTCTGGCGGGAGCCTCAAGTACCGAGTGCGCATGCGCTTTGCGGCACACTACCTAGAGCATGCGCAGTGCGAGTGCTGGACGGGAGCGGAAGTGGAAGTGTTGGATCCCGAGCGGGTGAGAAACCGCCGAGTGTAGGAGAGGAATGGAGCCGGCGGGTGAGCGGGGAGGCTTCAGAAACATCCGGTGTAGGCCTCGACAACACCCCCCTCCCCAATAAGTAGCTCCCAGTCCCGCGTTTGCACCGAGCGGGGCGGCAGCTGCGAGGCTTCTCCCGGTGACAGGCCCGGGGTTAACGGCCGCCAGATTTCCAGCTCTTTTGGAGGAATTAAAGATTAATAAAGTGTAACATCAAAGGACAAAACTTTAAAGGAAACTGAGCTCAGTTATAAAGGGGCCTGGGGGAGGGGAGGGAGGGAGGAACCATTTGGGACACAGCACAGGGCAGGAGGTTCCCCCCCATTCCCTGGTTCCACAAAGACTCCCCTTGGACTGGGCCACACCTGGGCAGGGCTGGCTCAAGGTGCAGGAAGCTGCAAGCTGATAGGCTGAGCTGTGGACTGGGAGGAGTGGGGGGTTTGACTGACAGGCCTGGGGAGGGGGATATCAGGGCAGGTACACACACTGCTCCCCCTTTTCCTCCTGGGATGTTTTACTGGAGTCGTGTTGCTGAGTGTTTCTAAACTCTGTCTCCCTATCCCAGTAATGTCGGTGGATTGCTGTGAGTGTTGGACTACATTGCTTCATTCTTCCTGCTTCTCTCACTCTCGAGTTCCAGACAGCAGGCAGAAATTGCTCCCTGACCTCCTGTCTTTTTCTGTTGCATCAGTTTGAGCTGGAGTGGAGATGGAGCTTTAATCAGATGAGCTGAGGCAGTGGCGTAATCAGGCGATGTTCCTGAGGTGGAAATAGGCGATCTGAATGATGGTGCCGATATGCAGTCGGAAGTTCATCTCGGGGTCCAGTATGACACCAAGGTTATGAACGGTCTGGTTTAACTTCAGACAGTTGTCAGGGATAGAGTTGGTGGTTCGGGAGTGGAGTTTGTTGCAGGAACTGAAGACAATGGCTTCAGACTTCCCAATATTTAATTGGAGGAAATTTCTGCTCATCCAGTACTGATTGAGTTGTAGATACATAAAATCCCTCTCCATTGCTCCCTGTTTCCCCATCTCACTCTCTCATTCTCTGTCTCTCTCCCTCTCTTTTCCCATGGAGGGCAGAGTCTTGTGTTGCTCCAGAATGGGTGGCAGGTTCCCTTCCCTGAAGGACATTAATGAACCAGTTGGGGTTCTCAGTCAATCCAGCAGCTTTCATGGTCACTTTTTCCTAGTACCGGCCCCATAAATTACCAGATTCATTCAGCTCCATTTCACAACCTGCCTTTGTGTTTTACTGGGTTCTCTCTCACCGTTTTTCTGTTTTCAATAAATTTCACAGGGTTATAGAAGGAGAAGATTTGCATCTGAGATGTGCAAAGCAAACATCAGATCAGGATCTGAAGGAGTCGCCTAATTTATTGGAACCTGAATATCACTGAATTTTGAACATGGAAGGAAAAAGCGTCGATCACGGTGGGGAGAAACTGTACACGTGTTCTGTGTGTGGACGAGGTTTCAGTCAAACATCTGGCCTGTTGAAACACAAGCGCAGCCAATCTGGGGAGAAGCCGTGGAAATGTGGGGACTGTGAAAAAGGATTGAATTATCCAGTTGAGCT
Source organism: Heterodontus francisci (assembly GCF_036365525.1). Lineage (NCBI taxonomy): Eukaryota > Metazoa > Chordata > Chondrichthyes > Heterodontiformes > Heterodontidae > Heterodontus > Heterodontus francisci. The sequence continues at coordinate 20,980,507 of NC_090404.1, forward strand.
GGCATCTCATCCACAGAGTCACACCCTGGAGGGACCGTTCACCTGCTCTGAGCGTGGGAAAGGATTCACTGCTTCATCCGACCTGCTGAAGCACCAGCGAGTTCACACGGGGCAGAGACCATTCACCTGTTCCATGTGTGAGAACAGATTTCCTGATTCATGGGCCTTGCTGACACACCAGCGAGTTCACACTGGGGAGAGACCGTTCACTTGCTCTGTGTGTGGGAAGGGATTTACTCGGTCATTCAGCCTTCTGATACACCAGCGAGTTCACACTGGGGAGAGGCTGTTCACCTGCTCAGAGTGTGGGAAGAAATTCACAACTTCATCCCACCTGCTGACGCACCAGCGTGTTCATACTGGGGAGAGGCCGTTCACCTGCTCAGAATGTGGGAAGGCATTCACTACTTCATCCCATCTGTTGTCACACCAGCGATTTCACACTGGAGAGAGGCCATTCACCTGTTCAGAGTGTGGGAAAAGATTCACTACTTTATCCACCCTTCTGACACACCAGCGAGTTCACACTGGGGAGAAGCCGTTCACCTGCTCTGAGTGTGGGAAGCGATTCACTCAATCATCCAACCTTCTGACTCACCAGCGAGTTCACACTGGGGAGAGGCCGTTCACCTGCTTAGAGTGCGGGAAGGGATTCACTACTTTATCCACCCTTCTGACACATCAGCGAGTTCACACCGGGGAGAAGCCGTTCACCTGCTCTGAGTGTGGGAAGGGATTCACTACTCCCTCCCAACTTCTGACACATCAGAGAGTTCACACTGGAGAGAGGCCCTTCACTTGCTCTGAGTGCGGGAAGGGATTCACCGAGTTATCCAACCTGCTGAGACACCAGCGCACTCACACTGGTGAGAGGCCTTTCACCTGCTCAGAGTGTGGGAAGGGGTTCACTCAGTCATCCAACCTTCTGACACACCAGCGAGTTCACAGTGGGGAGAGACCGTTCACCTGCTCAGAGTGTGGGAAGGGATTCACGACATCATCCGACCTGCTGAAACACCAGCGAGTTCACACTGGGGAGAGGCCGTTTACCTGCTCAGAGTGTGGTAAGGGTTTCACTGGGTCATCCAACCTGCTGAGACATCAGCGAGTTCACAACTAATTCAAGGATGAGAAATTTCTGCCAAATAACAGATTTCCGACTGGGGTTTCGGAAATCCACCATTGTCGTCTCTCCTTCCGACTTTGAGCAAAGGACCGGCTTTAACAGTAGTCCACTGTCGGTTCCATTTTTTTTAAAGCTATCCAACCACAAAGCTGCCCTGTGGTCTTTGTACCTGTCTTTATTGTTTATACTCTTTCACCTCGGTGGAAATGAACTTCAACCAGGAAAGCTGGTGGGTGGAACGGCATACTCCTTCACAACTTCAGTGTGTCAGTCTTCTGCAAATGGCCAAAAAGGAAGTGTGTAGAAACACAGACCAATTCCCAATGTTTGTTTTTGCCTTCATGGGATATCTTAGCAGGGACCACCTGAGAACTGACACAGCTCATTTGCCATGGTTTAAAATTAATGGTGCAGGATCAGTTGCTGGCAAGTCGCTGGTCTGCAGCAAAAACATTGGTCTGTCAATAGGAATTTGAAACTTGCTTCCATTTACACAGCAGTGTGTGTCTGAAGTAATTTCTGAAAACCCTGCACAAACTGGTTACTGAATATGAATATCCTGCAGTGAGCATGAGCTGTATAAACTTAATATATCCTGTACTTTGCAGCAACTGAAGTGATCTGGAATTTCCACTTATCAGTTTGCTCAGGTGTATGGCTGAATTCCATTCATTGTTCATCTCCACTTTCACTGTCTACTGCCCCAGTCACACTGTAAACCTTGAGTCAGTGTGAAGCTGTCTTTTGCACCATAGTGATGCAAGACAAGGAATATAACTCTGGCCATCTTTCTTCAATGTGTGGTTAGGCATTGCTTAAGATTATCTGGACAAGGCTGTCCTGCACCACAAGTGCTGTACATCAGCTACAGTGTAACTATCCTGTGAGCTCTCTGCACTCACTATAAATGGTCACTGGGTTCCTGAGGCTGATGGCACAATACTCTGTACATGTATGAATATGTATATACAGAGTGCTGCCTTTCTCCAAACCAACACAATAGTTATGATTTTCAGCTCACCTTGCTGTTAAATGCAGCTGCCACTGCACCAATTGATGCAGTAGAACAGGAGCCAGAAGTGTTCATCACTGTTGGGATATACAGCTGTCCATTGGACCTGCTGCGTTGTCACAGGGCCATTACCAAACTTTTGAGCCTGATTTGGGGATGATGCAACAGAACCTCAAACTTGTTACTGTAGAAGTCGTCGGCTGTCCCTCAATTCGAGGATGACGTCTACTCAAGGTTGCGAGTTTCTGCCATGGGTCTTCAGGTTATTGAACAGGCCGATTCTCGACCTGCAGATCTTTGGCACATGGGGCAAGACTTCCCACCAGGTAGTGGGACCGGAGTGCAGGATTTGCTTCCTAGAGGTACAATACTAGTCTCATTATTTTTTCACTGTCACCAGCAAGATCTGGGACAATTTGTACATTGCATAATATTTGGACCCATTGAAGAGGAAAAAACACCTTTTTAATTAGTTTTTGTTAAGGATATAATGAGATCTGCACTGCAAACAAGATTATTTTAGTTTATAATCTCTATAATATGACTAATTTTAAATTGTAACGTCTATCATGAGTCATAATATTTTAAAACAAGCATTCTATCTATCGAGACACCACATTTGCTAAAGTTAATGAGGTTATTTTCCTCTTTTGTGCTTGGAGGTAAATAATTATCTGAAAGAAAATTGGATCGGGAGTATCACATGCTCCTAACAGAATGTATGTGATATTTCTGTCCATTTAAGTTAATGGACAGCAAATCGGACAGGCTGTATAACTGGTATACAATCCTCCCTACCTGGTTTTACTTCCTGCTTCGTTCAGGTGATTATGTCATAGCACAAAATAAGAGCAATGACCCCACTTATGTTCAAGTTTCTGGATTGTCAATGTCTCTGAAATGTTTACTTTTTATTAATTTATATACCTACTGATTTGTGCACATCACTTACCAAGGTACCAGAATGTGCCATCTGGTATGTTTATATATATTGCTTTCCATTAAAGTTGACACATCTTCACAGAACACCTTTTACATGAACAAGCTATAAATAGGCAGAAGCAGGACATTGAGAACATGAAGCTCTGTAAAACTAATTATCAGCTGTCAGGTAAGTCTCATGAAATTGTATTCTGAGAACAGCGCAATTTTATTCATTACATATGCAAAATTGTACAAAATTGCCATTACTTCACCAGTTTGCTTCAATAACAGTGCTATAATTACAAGATTCATTGTCTTAAACAAAAATCGGACTCTTTTTGTCTTTGGCCACTAATTTTCAGACCTTTTGGTCTTTGGCCACTCTCACCCCTGCATTTGTTACTTGTTTTTGTGAAATACTCTCCCTATTAGTGCTCAACTGCTGGATAACTCTGATTACATTTCTATGTGTTTATACATGTCTATAAAGTGTCTGTGTGCCCAGATTTAACTAAGTTGTGATTTGTAACCAATAAATGATGTTTCCGGCATGACTTGTAATCTGGTATCTTGGTGATTTGTCAAGAAAGATTTCATTCACTCACTCAGCAGCTTGAGAGGAACCAGACTGAGGTTTAATGAACATAAGAAATAGGAGCTGGAGGAGGCCATTTGGCCCTTCGAGCCTGTTCTGCCATTCACCAAGATCATGGCTGATCTTCTACCTCAACTCCACCTTCCCGCACTATCCCCATATCCCTTAATTCACTCAGTACCCAAAACTCTTATCAATCTCTGTCTTAAATATACTCAACGACTGAGCATCCACAGCTCCCTGGGGTAGACAATTCCAAAGATTCACAACCCTTTCAGTGAAGAAATTTCTCCTCATTTCAGTCCTAAATGACCGACCCCTTATCCCGAGACTGTGACCCGGTGTTCTAGATTCCCCAGACAGGAAACATGTTCTTAGTATCTACCCTGTCAGGTCCCTTAAGAATTTATGATGTTTCAGTCAGATCACCTCTCATTCTTCTAAACTCCAGGGAATATCGGCCTTGTCTACTCAATCTCTCCTCATAGGAGAAGATGGATCATAGTGAGGGTGCTGTAGCAGAGTGGTTATGTTACTGAACTGGTAATCCAGAGGCCTGGACTAATGATGTAGAGACATGAATTCGAATCCCACCACGGCAGTTCATGGATTTAAACTCAATCAATTTATTAAATCTGGGATTTTAAAAAGAGCTCGTGTCAGGGGAGAAGTGGTGGCGTAGTGGTATTGTCACTGGACTCGTCACCCAGAAATTAAGAGTACTGACATGGGTTTGAATGCCCAGACTTTAGAAGGTGGAATTTGATTCAATTAATAAATCTGGAATTAAAAGCTCGGCTAATGATGGCCACGAAACCATTGTCGATTGTTGTAAAAACCCATCTGGTTCAGTAATGTCCTTTAGGAAAGGAAATCTGCTGTCCTTACCTGGTCTGGCCTACATGTGATTCAGACCCACAGCAATGTGGTTGACTCTTAAATGCCCTCTGAGATGGCCTAGCAAGCCACTCAATTGTATCAAACCCCAACAAAGTCAATGAGGAATGAAACCGGACGGAACACCCAGCATTGGACCACCGGAGACATTGGAAACGACAACGGCAAACCCAGCCCTGTCGACCCTGCAAACTCCTCCTTACTAACGTCTGGGGGCTTGTGCCAAAGTTGGGAGAGCTGTCCCACAGACTAGTCAAGCAACATCCTGACATAGTCATACTCACGGAATCATACCATACAGACAATGTCCCAGACACTGCCATCACCATCCTCAGGTATGTCCTGTCCCACCAACAGGACGGACCCAGCAGAGGTGGTGGCACAATGGTATACAGTAGGGAGGGAGTTGCCCTGGGAGTCCTCAACATCGACTCCAGACGCCATGATGTCTCATGGCATCAGGTCAAACATGGGCAAGGAAACCTCCTGCTGATTACCACCTACTGCCCTCCCTCAGCTGATGACTCAGTACTCCTCCATGTTGAACACTACTTGGAGGAAGCAATGAGGGTGGCAAGGGTACAGAATATACTCTGGGTGGGAGACTTCAATGTCCATCACCAAGAGTGGCTCGGTAGCACCATTACTGACCGAGCTGGCCGAGTTCTAAAGGAAGTAGCTGTTAGACTGGGACTGCAGCAAGTGGTGAGGGAACCAACAAGAGGGAAAATATACTTGACCTTGTCCTCACCAATCTGCCTGTTACAGATGTCTCTGTCCATGACTGTATTGGTCGGAGTGACCACCGCACAGTCCTTGTGGAGTTGAAGTTGATCTTCACATTGAGGATACCCTCCATCATGTTGTATGGCACTCCCACAGTGCTAAATGGGATAGCCTTCGAACAGATCTAGCAAATCCAAACTGGGCATCCATGAGGCGCTGTGGGCCATCAGCAGCAGCAGAATTGTACTTAACCACAATCTGTAAACTCATGGCCCGGCATATCCCCCATTCGACCACTACCATCCACCCTTGTTCAGTGAAGAGTGCAGGAGGGCATGCCAGGAGCAGCACCAGGCATACCTCAAATTGAGATGTTAACCTGGTGAAGCTACAACCCAGAGCTACTTGCATGTCGAACAGCAGATGCAGCATGCAATAGACATAGCGATCCTATAATCAATGGATCAGATCTAAGCTCTGCAGTCCTGCCGTACCCAGTCGTGAATGGCAGTGGACAATTAAACAACTAACTGGAGGAGCGGCTCCCAGGTTCACCGTGGCCTGAAAATGCAATGTAAGTGGCAAACTCCAGGAGGAACAGCAAGAGCTAGGAGCCCTCAGAGAGCATCTATAAACGGAGTAAAATTGAGGACTGGTCAGGGAGCGTCTGTAAATGGAGGAGAAATGGGGACTGGTCAGGGAGCGTCTGTAAATGGAGGAGAAATGGGGCCTTGTTAACGAGGATCAGTAAATAAAGGAGCAATGGTGACTGGCCAGGGAGCGTCTGTAAATGGAGGAATTTTTTAAAGAAAAATCCTTGCATTTTTCTCGCGCATTTCATGGCCGCGGGATATCTCAAAGTGCTTTAAAGCCAATAGTTTTCAAGTGTAATCATTGTCATGTTGGAATCGTGGCATAATTTGCACACAGCTAGCTCCCACAAACGTTGTGATAATGACCAAATAATATCTCTCTGTGATGTTTAATGTGATGCTAAATATTACCCAGGACACTGGGAATATTCCTCTGCTCTTCTTTGAAATAGTCCCATGGGATCTTTTACATCCACCTGAGAAAGCAGGCCAGGCCTCAGTTTAATGTCAGCACTTCTGACAGTGCAGCACTCCCTCAGTCCTGCATTGCAGTGCCTGCCTAGATTTTTCTGCTTAGGTCTTTAAGTGTGTCTTGAACCCACAACCTTCTGACTCATAACCGAGAGTGCCTTCAACTGAGCCCTGACTGACAAGTGGGGTCGGGTCAGGGAGTATAGGCAGAGAAAGGAGAAATAGGATTGGTTAGAGACTGTCTAGAAATGAAGGAGAAATGGAGTCAGGTCAAGGAATATCTTTCAATGGGGAAACAGAGAGAGAGAGAGATAGAGAGAGACTGACAGTGAATTTCAAATCTTGATACTGACATATTTTTATTGGGTGAGGTTAGTAGGGGATGTGGAATGAAACTGAGTAAATGTAACTGAGATACATATCAGTCATGATGTACTTGAATGGAGGAATAGGCTTGAGGGGCTGAATGACCTCGTTCCACTCATGTATGTGTATATATATATATATATATATATATATATATATATATATGGCTTCACTCACACTCCCGGGACCTTCTATTCCTGACTGTTATGGAGCAAGGGTATTCAGGGTGGTCTGGACAGGACAACAACCTCCCCTTCATAGACACATGATCCCGACTGTGAGGTGATGGCACGTCTGGGAGAACGATGGGTGGACACAGTGTGTGTTGTTATTTTAATGATAATCTTAACCTCCTGAAATAAACCACCCCCAGGACTGAAATGCGGCCCTTCAATTAAACATGAAATTTAATTTGGAGCAAATCAGATCTGGGATTGTCTTTCTCACACATGGATGTCGAGATGGTCCATGTTATCGGGGCTGGTGGAACAGGACAGGGCCTGACCCAGCAGTGACAGGACAGGACAGACCCACTGGGAGGTGAGAGAAAGCTGAATTAAACTCAAATGTATCATTTTCACTATTTAATTAATTTTACAATGAGACTCAGTGGATATTTCCTGTCTGGTTACCTTTCAGCTGAAGGGAGGATAAAAGTTTTCACATCACCAATCACATCAATGTTCACTATATCGAACAGCCCTGGTAAACTTTCCTGCAAGTCCCTTTAACAGGACACCGATGAACTTTACATTCAGAAATGTAAATGTACAAGGAGTTTATAGTATAATTTAGGTGGCAGGGGGTGGATGGGGTGGTTCTGTGATTACTAATCCAGTTGAAATGGGGTCCTTCAACCAAAAATCTTTGGAGAACCACTGCTGTCGATTTGATGTGACTCTATTGATCACTGTAATTCTATGTAACTCTATGTTACAATGTCTCTGATTTCTGATGTAGCTGGAAAATATTTCACTATTATCACCACAATTGTGCACCATCTTCTTTTCCAAAGATCTCTCAGTTTCTCTAATGGCTACTTTTGTCTCCCTCAATTGCGGGTGATATTTGTCCCTATTCTCCTGGAAACTGAATCCATCTTGTTCCAAACTGTGTTCAATGTAAGACAGTTCGGGGAGTCAGGCATCATTCACCCCTGGACCTACGCTGACAGGTAAAACCCCAGACAGTTCCTTAGTAAGGATTCCTCTGGTTCCTCACCATGTATCTGTCAGGATACTGAAACCCAGCTTTCTTACAGTCCACTCCTGGAGGCCCCACTCCCTGAACCTACAACCTTCAGCAGGGTCAGTGGTGGAGATTGCACCCCTATGGATATTCCAGGTCGTGTATTTTTAGTTATCCTGGTATCTAACACTCACACATCAATGAAACAGGGAATTCCTGGAAATATGCTGCAGGTCCTTCTTTATTTGGAGAATAAATGTCTGTTGTATAATTGTAGCAGCAATTAACAGGCTCCTTGAACTCCTCCATCTGCTATTTTAATGCAGACTTTAACCAATTTATTTTAAACAGTTATGTTTAAATAAGTGAACACCTGGCTTAATGGTAGACTCAGGACAGTCGCACAAACAAATTTTTTGTTTTGTAGAATAATTACCCCAATCATTTAGAGAGTGGAAACTTAAACCTGCCCTTTTACTTTCAATCAGGAACAGATCACAGTTTTACACCAATCTCTGAATTGACAGCACGTTTCCAGCATTCACCGGTATTCTTCCTGACTCTAAACACAGTTGTAAAGGAGCCTTCTGTTCCGTGCCCAGGAGCTGTGAACCATGTGTTGGGACTGAGGCTGGAGGAGTGCACTGTCTGTCTCTAGTTCCACTTCTCTATGGGTCACAACGTATATTTAAAAGCTTTAACCAGTTACTGATAGGTCAATTATTTACTCTATTTTTTTATTTCAGAATAAAATCCAAGTGTCTTTAATAAACAAAAAAATTGTTCGTTTATTATAAAACGAGACTTACTCAATAAAGATGCAAAGCTTATGAACACAAAGTTTGAAATATGAAGGTTCCATTCTAAATTAACCCAACACACGCGCATACATACACACCAGTTAAAGAAAAAAACAAAAATGTTTTCTCTGCAGAATCTCTTTACAAAAAGACCAAAAAAAATACTTTGGTCAAATACTTGTTAATTCTTGAGGGAAAAAAAGATAAGATATGGGATGTTCTCCACTGGCCCTTTGGTCTGGCGTCCACATACTCGAGAACGGCTGGCACTGGGATCTTTTCTGGAGCAGTTCTCTTAAGATGACATCAAGGATTAGTCTAACAGGCTTTTCAGGAGAAATGTGGCATCAGTTTCTCTATTTCCCACGCTGGATTCTCAGGGTTTCTCAAAGAGATGGAAAAAGGATGTGCTGGTGGCTTCTCTCTTAGAAGGCTTACCCTCAACTAACTCAAAACATTATCCAGAAACGAAACCAACTCTTGACCACCATAAATCTTGAAATGTCGCTTAACACAGAAACATAGAAAATAGGAGCAGGAGTAGGCCATTCGGCCCTTCAAGCCTTCTCCGCCATTCATTATGATCATGGATGATCATCCAACTCAGTAACCTGTTCCCACTTTCCCCCCATATCTATTGATCCCTTTCACCCCAAGAGCTATATCTAACTCCTTCTTGAAAACATACAATGTTTTGGCCTCAACTGCTTTCTGTGGTAGCAAATTCCACAGGCTCACCACTCTCTGGGTGAAGAAATTTCTCCTCATCTCAGTCCTGAAAGGTTTACCCCGTATCCTTAGACTATGACCCCTGGTTCTGGACTCCCCCACCATCCGGAACATCCTTTATCCATCTGCCCTGTCAAGTCCTGTTAGAATTTTATAGGTTTCTATGAGATCCCCTTCACTCTTCTGAACTCCAGCGAATATAATCCTAACCGACTCAATCTCTCCTCATACGTCAGTCCCACCCTCTCAGGAATCAGTCTGGTAAACCTTCACTGCACTCCCTCTATAGCAAGAACATCCTTCCTCAGGTAAGGAGACTAAAGCTGCACACAATATTCCAGGTGTGGCCTCACCAAGGCCCTGTATAATTGCAGCAAGACATCCCTGCTCCTGTATTCGAATCCTCTCGCTATGAAGGCCAACATAGCATCTGCCTTTTTTACCGCCTGTTGCACCTGCATGCTTACCTTCAGTGACTGGTGTACGAGAACACCCAGGTCTCGCTGCTTATTTCCCTCTCTCAGTTTAAAGCTGTTTAGATAATAATCTGCCTTCCTGTTTTTGCTACCAAAGTGGATAACCTCACATTTATCCCACATTATACTGCATCTGCCATGCATTAGCCCACTCACTCAACTTGTCTAAATCACCCTGAAGCCTCTCTGCATCCTCCTCACAACTCACCCTCCCACCCAGTTTTGTCATCTGCAAATTTGGAGATATTACATTTATTTCCCTCATCTAAATCATTAATGTATATTGTGAATAGCTGGGGTCCTAGTACCGAACCCTGTGGTACCCCACTAGTCACTGCCTGCCATTCTGAAAAAGACCCATTTATCCCTTCTCTTTGTTTCCTGTCTGCCAACTAATTTTCTATCCATCGCAATACACTACCCCCAATCCCATGCGCTTTAATTTTACATGCTAATCTCTTATGTGGGACTTTGTCGAAAGCCTTCTGAAAGTCCAAATAAACCACATCCACTGTCTCCCCCTCATCAATTCTACTAGTTACATCCTTGAAGAATTCTAGTAAATTTGTCAAGCATGATTTCCCTTTTGTAAATCCATGCTGACTCTGCCCGATTCTACCACTGTTCTCTGCTATCGTGTTCTGCTATAAAATCTTTGAAAATGGACTCTAGAATTTTCCCTACTACCGACGTCAGGCTGACTGGTCTATAATTCCCTGCTTTCTCTCTACCTCCCTTTTTAAATAGTGGGGTTACACTAGCTACCCTCCAATCTGTAGGAACTGTTCCAGAGTCTATAGAATCTTGGAAGATGACCACCAATTCATCCACTATTTCTAGGCCACTTCCTTAAGTACTCTGGATGCATACCATCAGGCCCTGGGGATTTATCGGCCTTCAATCCCACCACTTTCCCCAAAGCCATTTCTCTACTAATACTGATTTCTTTCAGTTCCTTGTTCACTAAGCCCTGTGTTCTCCAACATTTCTGGTATGATATTTGTGACCTCCTTTGTGAAGACAGAACCAAAGTATGCATTTAGTTGGTCAGCCATTTCTTTATTCCCCATAATAAATTCCCCTGTTTCTGACTGTAAGGGACCTACATTTGTCTTCACCAATCTTTTTCTCTTCACATCCCTATAGAAACTTTTACAGTCAGTTTTTATGTTCCCCACAAGCTTGCTCTCGTACTCTATTTTCCCCTTCTTAATCAATCCCTTGGTCCTCCTTTGCTGAATTCTAAACTGCTCCCAATCCTCAGGTCTGTTGTTTTTCCTGGCAAATTTATATGCCTCTTCCTTGGACATAATGCTATCTCTAATTTCCCTTGTATGTCATGGTTTGGCATCCTTTCCCAATTTACTTTTGCACCAGACAGGGATAAACAATTGTTGCAGTTCATCCATGCATTCTTTAAATGTTTGCCATTGCCTATCCACCATCATCCCTTTAAGTAACATTTCCCAATATGTCTGTCATGGCCAACTCGCACCTCATACCTTCGTAGTTTCCTTTACTAAGATTCAGAACCCTTGTCTCAGAATCAACCACGTCACTCTCCATCTTGATGAAGAATTCTATCATATTATGGTCGCTCATCCCCAAGGGGTCTCGCATAACTAGATTGTCAATTATTCCTCTCTCATTACACAATACCCAGTCTAGGATGGCCTATTCTCTAGTTGGTTCCTCAACATATTAGTCCAGAAAACCATCCCGTATACACTCCAAAAATTCCTCCTCTGCGGTATTGTGACTAAGTTGATTTGCCCAATATATATCCAGATTAAAGTCATCTATAATTACAGATGTTCCTTTATCACATGCATCTCTAATGTCCTGTTTAATGCCATTCCCAACATCACCACCACAGTTTTGGGGTCTATATACAACCCCCACTAACATTTTTTGCCCCTTAGTGTTTCTCAGCTCTACCCATACAGATTCAACATTGTCAGAACTAATATCTTTCCTCACTATTGTGTTAATTTCCTCTTTAACCAGCAATGTAACTCCATCGCCTTTTGCTTTATTTCTGTCCTTCCTAAATACTGAATACTCCTGGATGTTCATTTCCCATCCCTGGTCACCTTGCAGCCATGTCTCTGTAATCCCGACTATATCATACCCATTTACATCTATTTGCACGATTAATTCATCCACTTTATTGCGAATGCTCCGCGCGTTAAGGCCTTAAGGCTTGTCTTTTTAACATTACTTGTCCTCTTCCCACTAGTTTTCACTGTGGCCCGATTTGATTCTGGCCCTTGATTTCTCTGCCTATCACTTTTCTTATTCCCCTTACTGTCTTTTGTTCTTGTCTTTGATCCCCCCTCCTCTGACTCCTTGCAAAGGTTCCCATCCCCCTGCCACTTTAGTTGAAACCCTCCCCAAGAACTCTAGCAAATACTCCCACTAGGCCATCAGTCCCAGTCCTGTCCAGGTGTAACCCGTCCAGTTTGTACTGGTCCCACCTCCCCCAGAACTGGTCCCAATGTCCCAGGAATCTAAAACCCTCCCCCTCACACCATTTCTTCAGCCACGTATTCATCCGATATATCCTGCTATTTCTACTCTGACTAGCACGTGGCACTGGTAGTAATCCTGAGATCACTACCTTTGAGGTCCTACTTTTCAACTTACTTCCTAGCTCCCTATATTCTGCTTTTCGGACCTCATCCTTTTTTTTTTAACCTATGTCATTTGTACCAATGTGTACCACGACCACTGGCTGCTCACCCTCCCCCTTCAGAATGTCCTGTAACCGCTCTGAGACATCCTTGACCCTAGCACCAGGGAGGCAACATACCATCTTGGAGTCTCTTTTGCGGCCACAGAAACGCCTATCTATTCCCCTTACAATTGAATACCCTATAACTATTGCATTTCCACACTTTTTACTCCTCCCCTGTGCAGCAGAGCCAACCGTGCAGCAACGAATTGGGCTGTTGCTGCTTTCCCCTGATAGGCCATTCCCCCCGACAGTATCCAAAGCAGTATATCTGTTTTGCAGGGGAATAGCCACAGGAGATTCCTGCACTGCCTGCCTAGTCCTCTTGCTCTGCCTGTTGGTCACCCATTCCCTTCCTGCCTGTGGGGTCTGAGCCTGCGGTGTGACCACCTCTCTATATATGCTATCCATGATACTCTCCGCCTCATGGATGCTCCACAGTGTCCCCAGCTGCCGCTCCAGCTCTGAAACCCAGGCTTCCAAGAGCTGCAAGTGGAGACACTTCCTGCACACATGCTGGTCCCGGGCACAGGAAATGTTCCCGGCTTCCGATATGGTGCACGAGGAGAACACCATGGCTTTGAGCTCTCCTGCCATGACTTAACCTTTTAAATTAAATTAAACCATCTGGAAGATCTTAATATCCAATAATATCAGTTACTCTAGGGCCCTTCTTCCCTGGTCCTTGTTACTACAGAAGTCCCTAAAAAAAAACACTACTTACTATATTTGAAATAAACTTTAAACTTTTGAACTTTTCTTACCTGAGATACCTACCCAGCTATTTAGAGCTATTCCCTAACAGCAGTGACTCAGAAATCAATCACAATGCAAATCTCCCCATGACGTCACTGTTGGCTTTTATTTTCAAAACTCCGGCGCACTGGAAGAGGTTCGACTGCTCTCACACAGGTCCGACTGCTCTCGGCTCCACTCCCGGAAGGTAAGAGATTGGGCCTCGATCCTCGGGCTCGATTTATAGGCTCCGCTCTCAGCGTTCTCCCCACAGGTCCGCTCCGCTCCTCTCCACTCCTCTTCCAGAAGGTTACACCTTCTTCGTAACCAACTCCCCAAGTCACCAAGGGCTGAAACGTTAACTCTGCTTCTCTTTCCACAGATGCTGCCAGACCTGCTGAGTAATTCCAGCATTTTTTGTTTTTATCTCTCCTTCACAACTGTGTTTAGGGTCAGACCTAGACCTTGGTGTACAGGGCAAAATTTCAAAGTTTGCAGATACGAAACTTGGAAGCATTGTAAACTGTGAGGAGGATAGTGCAGAACTTCAAAAGGACATAGACAAGTTGGTGGAATGGCCAGACAGGTGGCAGATGAAGTTCAATGCAGAGAAAAGTGAAGTAATTCATTTTGGTAGGAAGAGCATGGAGAAATAATATAAAATAAAGGGTACAATTCTACAGGGGGTGCAGGAGCAGAGGGACCTGGGTGTATATGTGAATAAGTCATTGAAGGGCAGGTTGAGAAAGTGGTTAATAAAGCGTATTAATAGGGGCAGATTGTACAAAAGCAAGGAAGTAATGTTGAACTTGTATATGACACTAGTTCGGCCTCAGCTGGAGTATTTCTGGGTGCTACACTTTAGGAAAGATGTGAGGGCATCGGAGAGAGTACAGAAAAGATTCAAGAGAATGGTTCCAGGGATAAAGAACTTCAGTTATGAAGATAGCTTGGAGCAGATAGGACTGTTTTCCTTGGAGACGAGAAGGCTGAGAGGTGATTTGATCGAGTTATTCAAAATCATGAGCTGTCTGGACAGAGTAGAGAGAGAGAGAAACTGTTCCCACTCATGAAAGGATCGAGAATGAGAGGGCACAGATTGAAAGTATTTGGTAAGAGAAGCAGAAGTGACATGAGGAAAAGCTTTGTCACACAGTGTGGTAGAGACAGGTTCAATTGAAGCCTTCAAAAGGGATTAGACAGTTATATGAAAAGGAAGAATGTGTAGGGTTACGAGGAGAAGGCAGGGGAATGGAACTGAGTGAATTTCTCTTTCAGAGAGCTGATGCAGACAGGATGGATGGAATGGCCGCCTTGTGTACTGTACCAATTCGGTGATTCTGTGAAAATGGCAAATGGAATTCAGTCCAGAGAAGTGTGAGGTAATGCATTTGGGGAGGGCAAACAAAGCAGGAGAATACACAATAAATGGTCGGATACTGAGAAGTGTAGACGAACAGAGAGACCTTGGAGTGCATGTCCACAAATTCCTGAAGGTGGCTGGACAGGTTGATAAGGTGGTTAAGAAGGCATAGGTGATGTTTGCTTTTATTGGCCAAGGCAAAGGATATAAGAGCTGGGAGGTTATACTGGAACTGTATAAAACATTGGTTAGGCCACAGCTGGAGTTCTGTGTGCAGTTCTGGTCACCTCATTACAGGAAGAATGTGATTGCATTAGAGAAGGTACAGAGGAGATTTACAAGGATGTTGGCAGGATTGGAGAATTTTAGCTGTGAGGAAAGATTGGTTAGGCTAGGGTTGTTTTCTTTGGAACAGAGGAGGCTGAGGTGTATAAAATTATGAGGGGCTGAGATAGAGCAGATAGGAAGGAACTATTTCCATTCTCAGAGAGATCAATGACCAGGGGGCCATAGATTTACAGTAATTGGCAGAAGGATTGGAAGACAGTTGAGAAATCTTTTCACCCAGAGGGGTGTGGGTTGGTGTCTGGAACTCACTGCCTGAAAGGGTGATAGTACTTGGATATGCAATTGAGGAGCCGTAACCTACGAGGCTACAGACCAAGAGCTGGAAAGTGGGATTAGGCTGAATAGCTGTTCATAGCCGATGCAGACATAATGGGCTGAATGGCCTCCTTCTGTGCCATAACTTTTCTATGTTTCTATTATGACATTTGGGCTTTTTTTCTGCTGATGAGACTATAACTTGGCTGGAGTTTAATATTCTGCTTAAAAGTCAAATAAATCAGCTTTGTCTTAGGTTTAAACACATTGTAGATTTTTGTCTTTCCCACCTGAGTGTTTAGCATCACCTGGCTGGAGCTTAGAAAGGACAATCTGGGGGGAGGATCGTACGGCAGGAACAGAACTTCAGCCTGAACACAGTCCTTCAGGATCACACTGAGAGGGACAAACGGCACTTTGGTCTTTCTCGTCTCTCTTCACTGACAGAAAAGTCCCCGTGTGGGTTAATCCTGAGGCCTGTAAGAAATGTGTCCCAGCCGCTCTCTTCCATGGTTCAGAGCTCCTGGGCACGGAACAGAAGGCTCCTTTACAACTGTGTTTAGAGTCAGGAAGAACAACGGTGAATGCTGTAAACGTGCTGTTAAATCAGAGACTGGTGTAAAACTGTGATCTGTTCCTGACTGAAAGTGAAATGGCAGGTTTAAGTTTCCAGTCTGAAAATGACTGTGGTAATTATTCTACAAAACCTTAATGTGTTTGTATGATAGTCCTGAGTCTATCATTTTAAGGCAGGCATTAACGCATTTAAAATATACCTGTTTAAAATAAATTGGTTAAAGTCTGCATTAAAGGTGGCACAGGGGCACAGTGGTTCGCACCACAGCTCCAGCAAACCGGGTTCAGTTCTGGGTAGTGCCTGTGTGTGGAGTTTGCAAGTTCTCCCTGTGACTGTGTGGGTTTCTGCCAAGTGCTCTGGTTTCCTCCCACAGCCAAAGACCTGCAGGTTGATAGGTAAATTGGACATTGTAAATTGCCCCTAGTGTAGGTAGCAGAATGGAGTGGATGTGGTAGGGAATATGGGATTAATGTAGGATTAGTATAAATGGGTGGCTGTTGGTCAGCACAGACTTGGTGGGCCGAAGGGCCTGTTTCAGTGCTGTATCTCTAAATAAAATAAATAAAAAATAACAGACGGAGGAGTTCACAGGAGCCTGTTAACTGCTGGTACAATTATACAACAGACATTTGATCTCCAGATAAAGAAGGACCGGCAGCGTGTTTCCAGGAATTCTGTTTTATTCATATGTGAGTGTTAAACAACAGAATAACTAAAAATACACGACCCGGAATGTCCACGGGGGTATACTGTCAGTTACTCTGGGATCACTCTCGCTGTGGAATTCCACCACCGACCCTGCTGAAGGTTGTAGGCTCAGGGAGTGGGGCCTCTAGGAGTGGACTGTAAGAAAGCTGGGTTTCAGTATCCTGACAGAGACATGGTGAGGAACCAGAGGAATCCTTACTAAGGAACCGACTGGGGTTTTGCCTGCCAGTGTAGGTCTAGGGGTGAATGATGCCTGACTCCCCGAACTGTCTTACATTGAACCCTGTTTGGAACAAGATGAATTCAGTTTCCAGAATAGGGACAAATCTCACCTGCAATTGAGGGAGACAAAGCAGCCAATAGAGAACCTGAGAGATCTTTGGAAATAATATGGAGCACCACTGTAATAATAATGAAAGTTTTTCCAGCTACATCAGGAGTCAGAGACATAGTAACATAGAGTTACAGGGAATTACAGTGAGTATATGGAGTCACATTGAATTGACAGCAGTGATTCTCAAAGTCTTTTACTTGAAGGACCCCTTTTCAAATGGATTAGTAATCACAGACCCCCTGTCCGCCCCCACTACCTAAATTATACTCTAAACTCCTTGTACATTTACATTTCTGAATGTAAAGTTCATCAGTGTCCTGTTAAAGGGACTTGCAGGAAAGTTTACCAGGTCTGTTCGATATAGTGAACATTGATGTGATTGGTGATGAGAAAACTTTTATCCTCCCTTCAGCTGAAAGGTAACCTGACAGGAAATATCCACTGAGTCTCATTGTAAAATTAATTAATTAATAACAATGTTACATTTGAGTCCAATTCGGCTTTATATCCTGTCCTGTCACTGCTGGGTCAGGCCCTGTCCACTTCCACCAGCCCCGATAACATGGGCCATCTTGACATCCATGTGTGAGAAAGACAATCCCAGATCTGATTTGCTCCAAATTAAATTTGATGGTTCATTGAAGGGTGTAAATTCACTTCTAGGGGTGGTTTGTTTCTTGAGGTTAAGAGCATCATTAAAGTGACAACACACACTGTGTCCACCCATTGTTCTCCCAGACGCACCATCATCTCACAGTCGGGATCATGTGTCTATGAAGGGGAGGTTGTTGTCCTGTCTAGACCACCCTGAACACCCTTGCTCCATAACTGTCAGGAATAGAAAGTCCCAGGATTGAGAGAAGCCTCAAGGCATCAGTTTCGGTGATCTTGTAAAATAGAGGAACACATGAGTGGGAGACCATTCAGCCCCTCGAGCATGTCCCACCATTCAAGCACATCATGACTGATCTGTATCGCACCTACATTTATCCAGTGTGGTTTCATATCCCTAAATAACCTTACCCAACAAAAATAAATCAATCTCAAGTTTTAACATTGACTCTGTCTGTCCCTCACTGCCAGTCTCTCTCTCTGCTTCTCTCTCCCTCTTTCTCTTTGTCTTTCACTCTGTCTCTCTATATCTCACTCACTTTCTGTCTCTCTTGCTCGGTCTCATTTTCTATTCTACTGACATTGATTCTCCACCTCAGACACAGAGTAGCTCCCACTCCAAGGTCAACACAACACCCAAGATGAACCCAGGACTGTGACCTCATACAGAACACAATTGGACCAATGTTCCCAGTCATTTCCAATCAGGGTCCGTGAAGCTGACAGTGGATAAGAACAACATTAACCAGAGTGGAAGGAAATCGGACTCATCCTGGTGTGAGTCAGCTGCTGATTTAAAGCCCCACTGATCTTCCATTTGTCTGATATCACCGTCTCCTTACTGCGAGTATTCGGAAAAGGCTGACTTGAGTGCAGCAGAAATGCTGATTTATCCAGAAATTGCCACAATATAAATCCCAATTTGATTTTAAACATGTGAATGAAATGATTTGAACTAATGGCCTACAGGTTTAACTGTGGGTTTATCATGTTGACACCTTCAGAGAGTCTCATCGACCTAAAGGCTCCTGTTAAATATATTTCCTGAATGGATTAACATTTAAAACCAGGTTTTCAGGCGTGATCCTCTTATTCACACGTCGAAGATGAGAGAGATGCTGTGGAAACACACTCAGTCCATTAATTGAAAGTGATGAACAGACGCGTTTAGTGATCTGGGCAAGTTACTGATACACTCCCTGGATACTGAGGCTAGGAGAGGCTCTCTGGAATGTATGTGCTGCTGGGACTTGTCCATAAGAGTAACTGAACATCTGAGAACTGAAATAATCTAGAGTTAGAAAGGAGAAAATACACAAAAATGGAGCAGTCAGTAACAGGACATCGATCAGTCTCCCCTGGGGAAATTAAAGACGTGACAAAGACCTGCATTTGAAACAACATTAATTCATTTGACAGATATAAGAATATAAAACTCCAGCCCAGATATAGAGTTATAATCAGGAGGACAATTAAACTCCGACTATCAGAATGAACATGGTTCAGTCCGGGATGTGATTATTAGCAGCAATAACAGCAGAATCGAACCCGAGCAGACAGTTGTGAACTCACTGGCAAAGGAGTGTTTATTCACCTGCCTGAATGAGTGCAGCTCCAACAACATTCAGGAAGCTTGACACCATCCAGGACAAAGCAGCCACTTGATCGGCACCTCAATCACCACCTTAAACATTCACTCCCTCCATCACCAGCACACAGTTGGAGCAGAGTGAACCATCTGCAAGATTTACCGTAGCCACTTGCTAAGGCTCCTTCGACAGCACCTTCCAAACCTGCGCCTGCTGCCACTTAGAATGACAAGGGCAGCAGACACATGGGAACACTATCACCTGTAAGTTTCCCTCCAAGTCACACACTCTCCTGACTTGGAATCATATCGCTGTTCCGCCACCATCGCTGGGTCAATATCATGGAAATGCCTTCTGCGCAGCACTGTGGGTGCACTGCAATGGTTTAACAAGGCTGTTAATCACCACTATCTCAAAGGCAGTTAGGGATGGACAATAAATGCTAGCCTTGTGAGTGATATCCACATTATCGATAGATCTGGAAGTCCAGTGTCAGCATCTTTAATACTTACTAAGAAATATAAGCCTAGCAAATTCTCTGCCCTCTACTGTATCTTATACTGATCCATCAATCAGAGTAAATATGCAAGTCCCGCGTGTCCACAGTCACTTAGACAAGGTCAGCCCGCTGGATGGACCCTCGGGCACCCTGAGCTTGATCTCCGGTGTCTCCAGTCCTGACTACCCCCTTACATCAGTATCCCCTCACTTTTATACCCTGTAGTGATCCAGCTCTGGCACCTGACTCTTCTTTGTCTTCTCTGCTGAGTTTCGGCAGGAAGTGAGAAAATGACAGCTGGAACTTCTCTGTGATTTACAAGGACACATTCCCTGGTTCCCAGCAGTTACTTTTCTTCAGAAATTGTCTCATTTTCCCTAAACTACTTTGCCTACTGTTAATTCTGCTATTTCTTATAGTTTCACAATTATAGGTATAACCATCACATATTATGATCTAATCTATTCCTCAATCAGGTTTAAGTTTATATTATGGTTCATAACAAATAAACCACGTCCTTTCCCCCGATCTGATTAGAGTTTCCAATGAGCTGATTCTGTGGAATGAAATGCCTTGTCAGTATTGCCATGGCAACCTGTCAGCAGTGAGGCACCTGTTTGAGTTTCTAACTCAGAATAAACTTCTCTATCCCATAATATACATATCAGACATTTGATGGCAATGTATTTTAGCCATGTTATAGTAATATCTTTAAAACTTACAAGGGGTTCAGAGAAACAAACTTTTAAAAGTGGAGGACAAGTTGATAAAGTGGTTAAAAAGCACACGGGATCCAAGGTTTTATAATTCGGTGTGTCGAGTGCAAAAGGACAAAGGTCATGTAAACCTGTAAAAATCATTGATTAGGCTGCAGTTAGAATATTGGGTCAAGTTTTGGGATCTTACACCAGGAAGGATGTCAGGGGCATGGAGAGGGTGCGGAAGAGATTCACTGAGATGATACCAGGGAAGAGAGGCTTTAGTTATCAGGAGAGATTAGAGAAACTGGGGCTCTTTTCATTAGAACAAAGGGTCAGTGAAGATCTGAGGGAGGGCTTCAAAATTTCATCAGGTAAATTAGGAAAAACGATTTCCGCTTGTCAGTAGGCCAGTAACAACAGGACATCAAATTCAAATCATCACCAAAAGACTCAGACACAGGGATGAAATATCGAGCACAATCTACAAAGATTTTGGGAAAACTCACTGTCTCTCTGGAAGTGTGTTCAGGGGACAAACTGATGGGTTTCTCTAATCTTTGGGTTCAATGTTGTTCTTAACAAGGTAATGAATATCAGTGCCTGGAAATGGGGCATTCAGAGCACTGCGTGTCTGCTTGAAGCATTCTCCAGTGAGATACAGCATGGGTTAGATAAAGCTCCCTCTACACTGTCTCATCAAACCATCTGAGGGCAGGTGCAGCACGGGGTTAGATACACAGTAAAGCTCCCTCTACACTGTTTCATCAAACACTCCAAGGGCAGATACATGTGCATGTTACCGAAACCTTCCCTGGATACCAAGACTAGGAGAGGCACTCTGGAATATACAGGGAGCTGAGACCTGGCCACGAGAATAACCGAACGTCTGAGAACTGAAATAATAGAGTAATGATGAGGTGTTAGTCCTGGCTCGTTGCTTTCATTCTCACCTCTGCATTTGTAGGTTGTGGGTTCAAATCCGCATCCAGAGACTTGAACACAAAATCTAGGCTGATATTTCAAGGCAGCACCAAGGAAACACTGCAGTGTCAGAGGTCCCGTCTTTCAGATGACACCTTTAACCAAGAGCCCAACTGTCCTCTCAGATGGGCGCAAACAATCCTATAAAGTTATTTTGAAGAGCAGAGGTTTTCTCCCCAGTGTGCTGTCAATATTCATCCTTCAAGCAACATCACCAGTGTTACGGCCACATGGTGAGATTTTGGTTGTTCCCACTGTTCAACTCCCACCTGACCACAGCAAGTGTGTTTGTTATAAGGGTTTAGCCCCTTGGTGTTTTATTTGTCAAATAAACAGACAGTGACTGGCTTTCTTATAGGTTTTAAAACAGAAAATCAATTGTTTATTGCTCAATACACCTTATCCCAAAATTGTCACTCCCACATCCACTCATGCATTCGCGCACACACACAAAAGACAGAAGAAGAGGGAAAAAGGGGGAAGCAATTAGAAGTGTGGGGGGAGGGGGTGGTAGATTTCTGGGGAGGTCATGGTAAACCTGTTGAATTCTCTTGGAAATCCAGTTTCCGTTGTTTGCAGGCCTGAGGTGTTTTTAGATTTCTCTCTTGGTTGAAAGTTCAGTTGAAGTCAGTGGATCACTTCTAGTTCACTGCTGTATAGAATAGATACAGAATTCTGCAGCAGGGCATGTGCTTTCTGGTTTGCTGGAAACAAGCTTCTGGACACTGCCTTCTTTTTTCTCAGGTCTCTCTCTCTCGGCTGCTTTTTAAGATAAAGCTGCATTACTTCTCACCTCAGGGTAGGAGACGCTTCGGTCTCTCCCCAGTGGTGATCGCACAATGGCCCAGGACGTGGCTACTTCACACCTTCTTTGTTTCAGAACAACCCATTCAATTCTGGAATATTCTAGGATGGGTACAATTGACACCCTTTAGCTTAAAACATTTTCCTTTATCCGTCAGACCGTTTGAATATACAAAGTCCCTAGTCCTTTTCCTTCTGCAGCCATTTTGGAGCACTGTTGACTTTTTAAAAGATCAATTTTTTAAGACAAAGTCAGTTTTTATAACTCTTCAGATTTTGTCCATTATTTGCAACATCGCACCTTTTGTGTGTGTGACACTAAGATTCTGTGGTCATGGCCACCTTTCAGGTTGTGGGACTTGCTGTGCACAATTTTCATGCCATATTTCTGACATTAAAAGAAGGACTTGCATTTATATGGCGCCTTTCATGACCTCAGATTGTTCTAAAGCAGTTTACAGCCAATGAAGTTCTTTTGAAGTGTCGTCACTATTGGAATGTAGGAAACACAACAGCTAATTTGTACATAGCAAGATCCCACAAACAGCAATGTCATAATGACCAGATCATCTGTTCTACTGATGTTGATGAAGGGATAAATATTGGCCAGGACACCGGGGATAACTCCCCTGCTCTTCTTTGAAATCGTTTCACCGGAGCTTTTACATTCACCTGAAGAGGAAGATGGGGTGTCAGTTTAACATTTCATCTGAAAGACAGCACCTCCAACCATGTAGCACTCCCTTAGTATTGCACTAAAATGCCAGCCTAGATTTTGTGCTCAGGTCCTGGAGAAATCTTGAACCCACAACCTTCTGACTCAGAGGTGAGAGTGTTACCCACTGAGTCACAGCTGTCAACAGCACTGAGTACACATCAAAAGAACTTCATTAGCTATAAAACACTATGAGACATCCTGATGCCATTAAAGGCGCTATACAAATACAAATCTTCATTAACAAAGGAGGAAAGGCCCAAAAATGGTACATTCAGTAACAGAACATCAGTCTCCTCTTATCAGAGAGAAATCATGGACTCGAACACTCTGTGTTAGATATATTTGACATATATTCAGAATAGTAAACTACAGCCCAGGGATTATGACCTGAAAAAAAATCCCAACATGGTCCAGTCCTTGGATGTGATTAACAAAAGCAATAACAGCAGAATCCAAACCCAGCAGTCACTTGTGAACTCGTTGGTGTGTCAGCAGGTGCGATGACTGAATAAATCCCTTTCCACACACGGAGCAGGTGAACGGCCTCTCCCCAGTGTGAACTCGCTGGTGTGTCAGCAGGTTGGATGAATCAGTGAATCCCTTCCCACACACAGAGCAGGTGTACGGCCTCTCCCCGGTGTGAACCCGCTGGTGTGTCAGCAGGGCAGATGAGTGAGTGAATCCCTTCCCACACACAGAGCAGGTGTATGGCCTCTCCCCGGTGTGAGTGTGTCGGTGTCTCAGCAGGGTGTAAGACTGGGTGAATCCCTTCCCACAATCTGAGCAGGTGAACGGCCTCTCCCCAGTGTGAGTGCGCTGGTGTTCAGTGAGATCAAATGATCGCTTGAACCCAGTCCCGCAGTGAGAACACCTGAATGGTCTCTCGTCAGTGTGAACACGTTGATGGGACATCAATTCAGCAGGACTTTTATAGCAATTCCCACAGTCTGGACATTTAAAAGGTCTCTCGTTAGTGTGAACTCGCTGGTGCGTCAGCAGGTTGGATGACCGAATGAATCCCTTGCCACACTCTGAGCAGGTGAACGGCCTCTCCCCAGTGTGCCTGCGTCGATGAACTTCCAGTTCTGATGGGTAATTGAATCCCTTCCCACAGTCCCCACATTTCCACGGTTTCTCCATGATGCTGGTGTCCTTGTGTCTCTCCACACACAGAACACATGCACAGTTTCTCCCCACTGTGAATGGTGCGATATTCTTCAGGCTGTGTAACAGGTTAAAGCTCTTTCCACAGTCAGTGCACTGGAACACTCTCACTCGGGTGTGTGTGTCTCGGTGCTTTTCCAGTCACACTGATGTTTGAAATCTTTTCCCAAAGACAGAACTGACAAACATTTCTCCTTCCACATTCAAAGTCCAATGATATTCAAGTCCTAATGAATTGAGTGATTCTATCAGATCCTGACGTGATGTTTAGTTTGAGTTTCCCGTCTGCAAATCCTCCCCTTCTAATATCCTGTAAAAACGAGTTTACAAAAGTCACCACTGTCGGTACAGGATAGAAATTCAGTCAGACAATTATAGTTCCTATGGAACATTCTCTTGTTCTCCCCAAACATGTGGCCCATTCAAACTAAAAGAAGCCAAAATAAGCAACAAAATCCCAACAATAGCAAAGAGAACCTTCCTCACGCAACCAGAATGGTGTTACCAGTGTTTATGAGACACTCTGTACCCTGGCGTACCCCTCCCGGCACGGACTAGACCACAAAAGAGAGACCGGCAGACACAGAGATACCCTCATCCCCAACATGGTCTCTGCACATCCTGGACCTACATATTGCTGTGTTAACCAGGCCCAAGAGCAGTTGCAGGAGAAGATCCTACGACTTACCCACCTCCCTCCACACCGAGCAACCAAAGATTCGGAGAGAGGGACTAAAGTGTAACCAAAGCTTTTGATAAGGTCCCACACGGCAGATTCGTCACCAAAGTAAAAGCCCACGGGATCCAAGGCAAAGTGGCAAGTTGGAGCCAAAATTGGCTCAGAGGTAGGAAGCAAAGAGTAATGGTCGATGGTGTTTGTGTGACTGGAGCCTGTTTTCAGTGGGGTTCTGCAGGGATCAGTACTCGGTGCCTTGCTTTTTTTGGTTATATAGCAATGATTTGGACTTTAATGTAGGGAGCTTGATTAAGTAGTTTGCAGATGATAAAAGAATGACCGTGTGGTTGATAATGAAGAAGAATGTTGTAGACTGCAGGAAGATATCAATGGACTAGTCAGGTGGGCAGAACAGTGGCAAATGGAATTCAATCCGGAGAAGTGTGAGATAATACATTTGGGAAAAGCGAACAAGGAAAGTGGATACACAATAAAGGGGAGGATACTGAGGAGTATAGAGGATCAGAGGGACCTTGGAGTCCACAGATCCCTAAAGGTGGCTGAGCAGGTAGATAAGTTGGTCAAGAAGGCATACGGGACACTTGCCCTTATTAGCTAAGGCACAGAATATAAGAGCAGGGAGGTTATGCTGGAAATGTATAAAACACTGGTGAGAACACAGCTGGATAATGTATGCAGTTCTGGTCACCACACTAGAGGAAAGGAGAAGCCCCGCAGCTGCCGCCCCGCTCGGTGCATAAGTGGGACCAGGAGCTTCTTACTGGAATAAAAACAAGAAATGCTGGAAATACTCAGAAGGTCTGGCAGCATCTGTGGAGAGAGAAGCAGAAGTAACGTTTCAGGTCAGCGACCCTTCATCAGAACTGGCAAATATTAGAAGTGCAACAGGTTTTAAGCAAGTAAGGCGTCATGCTCTGAAATGATTGAACTCAATGTTCAGACCGGCAGGCTGTAGCGTGCCTAATCAGTAAATGAGATGCTGTTCCTCGAGCTTGCGTTGATGTTCACTGGAACACTGCAGCAATCCCAGGACAGAGATGTGAGCATGAGAGCAGGGGGCTGTGTTGAAACGGCCGGCAATTTCAGAGCATGACGGACCTCCCCCACCCCCCCCCCCCTTTTTATTTTCAGTTATTTTTTTTATTTTTTTATGTATTTATTTTAGTTTGTTTCTACTGTGCCTACCCACTGTTTTTTTTCATGTTTGCGCTTGTGGCTGCTCAGTTTTCTGTCCATTAACACCCTCTCTGCACTACCGCTTTGTCTTTCAGCACACCATTAACAGACCGTTTGCCTTTGCTCCATGGCCTACTGGTCAGTTATTCTCTGCGACTTTGTCCTATCAACACCTTCTCTTTTGTTATCTCTTGCCCCACCCCTGCTTTACTTGCTTAAAATCTTTCACATTTCTTACATCTGCCCATTCTGTTGAAGGGTCACTGACCTGAAACGTTAACTCTGCTTCTCTCTCCACAGATGCTGCCAGACCTGCTGAGTATTTCCAGCACTTTCTTGATTTTATTTCAGATTTCCAGCACCCGCAGTATTTTGCTTTTATTTTAGCTTCTCATTGTGGGTGTTGAGGCCTACACCGGGTGTTTCTGAAGCCTCCCCGCCCTCATCCCTCTCCTGCACCCGGCGGTTTTCTCACCCGCTGTGGATCCGGTTACAGCCGCTGGACACACAAGTGATCCCAGTGGTTTTCCCCGCTGCGATCAGGGACTGAGGCCTCACCCACTCGGTCTTCCTGTGCCAAGACGCCAGTAAATTGAACCTTCCCCTCCTTTACCGGACGGCGGCCGTTAACCCGCAGGTGAGGCAACAGATTTACTGCACTGGGGAGAGCGGGGGCGGGGCTGGAGGACCGCGCGGGATGTGGGTCCTCCCACCAATCGGAGCAAGCGAGGGGCGGGGCTCGCGGAAAGGAGCGGGCGGGGCGCCCCGGCCCTCCAGTCCCGCCCCCTCTTGCTATTGGTCAGGCCCTTCCGTCAATCACCCGAACATTGCGGTCGCTGGCAGGAGTGACACAGTGTCCCGGGCATGCGCGCTGCGGGACAATGTTTCTTTCTATCTGCTCGCTCCCTGGTTCCACAAAGACTCCCCTTGGACTGGGTCACACCTGGGCAGGGCTGGCTCAAGGTGCAGGAAGCTGCTGGGCTGAGCTGTGGACTGGGAGGAGTGGGGGGATTTGACTGACAGGCTTGGGGAGGGGGCTATCAGGGCAGGTACACACACTGCTCCCCTTTTTGCTCCCTGGATGTTTTACTGGAGTCGTGTTGCTGAGTGTTTCTAAACTCTGTCTCCCTATCCCGGTAATGTCGGTGGATTGTAGGTTCCTGTGAGTGTTGGACTATATTGTCCTGATCCTGCCCGACCTCTTGTGTAGGTCTTTTTTGCTGCATCAGTTTGATCTGGCGTGGAGATGGAGGAGAAGATGCTGGTTTTAATCCCGAGTACTCCAGATCCCAGTCGGGCCCAACAGTTTCCAATGGGAGGCTGTCAAGGGAGGTAGATTCCAGGGGCGATGAGCTTGCTAAATGGTAACCAACCACTCAATGTAAAAGAGTATTGCTTCAGTAACAAGCATTTCTGTAGAGGCTGTTAATCCATTGCACATACACAGATTTTTTTTACTTTCTTCTTGGGATATGGGCATCACTAGCCAGACCAACATATGTTGCTCCCCAGTTGCCCATTGAGAAGGTGATGGTGGGCCTTCTTCTTGAATCGCTGCAGTCCGTGTGGTGAAGGTGCTCCGACAATGGTGTTAGGGAAGGAGTTACAGGATTTTCACCCAGTGATGATGAAGGAACAGTGATATATGTCCAAGTTAACATCAACTTGTATTTATGTAGCGCCTTTAATGTAATAAAATGTCCCAAGGCTTTTCACAGGAGTGTTTATGAAGCAACGTTTGACACTGAGCCACATAAGGAAATATTCGGGCAGATCACCAACAGTTTGGTCAAAGAGGAGTTTTAAGGAGTGTCTCCTCAGGACAATGTGCAGCAGCACGGCCATCCTGGGCCAGGAAGCAGGAGGAGAGAATGTTGTGAAATTCTATCCTGAACTGACAGTGATGGCTTTTGATTTGGATGTAAATGTAGGTGGCATGATCAAGAAGTTTGCAGATGACACAAAAATATGCCGTGTGGTTAATAGAAAGGAGGATAGCTGTAGACTGCAGGAAGATATCAATGGACTGCACAGGTGGGCAGAAAAGTGGCAAATGAAATTCAACTTGGAGAAGTGTGAGGTGATGCATTTGGGGAGGTCAAACAAAGCAAAGGAATACACCATTCATGGGAGAATACTGAGAAATGTAGAGGAAGTGAGGGACCTTAGAGTGAATGTCCATAGATCCCTGAAGGTAGCAGGACAGGTTGATAAGGTGCTTAAGGCATATGGAATCATTTCCTTTAATAGCCGAAGTATTGAATATAAGAGCAGAGAGATTATGCTGGAACTGTATAAATCATTAGGCCACAACTTGAGTACTGTGTGCAGTTCTGGTCACCTCATTACAGAAAGGATGTAATTGCACTGGAGAGAGTACAGCAGAGATTTACGAGGATGTTGCCAGGACTGGGAAAATGCAGCTGTCAGGAAAGATAGGATAGGCTGGGGTTGTTCTCCTTGGAACAGAGGAGGCTGAGGAGAGATTTGATTGAAATGTACAAAATTGTGATAGAGTGGATGTGAAGGGCCTATTTACCTTAACAGAGAGGTCAGTGACAAGGGGTCATAGAGTTAAAGTGATTGGTAGAAAGATTCGAGGGGAGATGAGAATGGTCAGTGTCTGGAACTCTCTGCCTGAAAGGGTAGTAGAGGCAGAAGGAATTCAAAAGGAGTCTGGATATGCACCTTGGGTGCTGTAATCTGCAGGGCTACGCACCAAATGCTGGAATGTGGAATTAGGCTGGGTGGCTTGTTTTTCGGCCAACACAGACACACTGGGCCAAGTGGCCTCTTTCTGTATTGTAAACTTTCTATGATTCACTAAACTCCTTTTACAGGGGCTAAGAAGGGGAGAATGTGCAGATGGGGAAACTCAGACCAAACATCATATCAAGAGTCACTCGATTCATCAGGATCTGAATATCATCGGCCTTTGAATGTGGAAGAAAAAGGTTTGTCTGTTCTGTCTGCGGGCAAAGATTTCAGGTCTCAGTGTGGTTAGAAGAGCACCGAGATACACAAAGCCCTGGTTAGACCACACCTGGAGTGTTGTGTTCAGGTTTGTGCACATATCTTAGGAAGGATATATTGGCTTTGGAGGCAGTGCAGCGTAGATTTACCTGAATGATACCTGGACCCCAAGAGTTAAATTACGAAGAAAAATTACACAAATGAGTCACAGTCATTACAGAGAAGGAGGTATTTAGCTTTTTGTTTCCATGCCAGCTCTCTGTAGAACAATCCAGTCAGTCCCATTCCCCTGCTCTATCCCCGTAGTCCTGCAGGTTTATTTCCTTCAAGTGTCCATCCAATTTCCTTTTGAAATCATTGATCGTCTCTGCTTCCACCATTCTCGTAGGCAACGAGTTCCAGGTCATTATCACTCGCTGTGGGAAAAAAAAGTTCTTCCTCACATCCTTTAATCTGTGTCCCCTAGTCCTTCTACCATCAGATAATGGGAAGAGCTTTTCTTTGTCTACCTTGTCTAAACCTGTCATAATCTTTATACCTCTATCAGATCTCCCCTCAATCTCCTTTGCTCCAAGGAGAACAACCCCAGCTTCTCCAACCTAACCTTGTAGCTAAATTCCCTCATCTCTGGAAACATTCTGGTAAATCTCCTCTGCACCATCTCAAGGGCCTTCACATCTTTCCTAAAGTGTGGTGACCAGAACTGGATACAATACTCTAACTGTGGCCTAACCAGAGCTTTATAAAGGTTCAGCATAACTTCCCTGCTTTGCACTCAATATCAATGTTTATGAAGTCCAAGATCCCATTTGCTTTGCCAACCAGTCTCTCAGTATGTCCTGCCACCTTCACTAATCTGTGACAATTAACCCCTGGGTCCCTCTGCCCCTGCACACTCTTTATAACTATCATTAAAATGTATATTGCCTTATCCTGTCCCTTCTGCATCACCTCTCTATGAGGGTTGTATTCCCTGGAATTTAGATGATTAAGTGGTGATTTGATCAAAGTTTTCATGTTTTTAATTGGAACTGATCGGGTAGATGGAGAGAAACTATTTCTGTTAGTTGGGGAATCCAGTTCTGGGGACACAGTCTAAAACTTAGAGCCAGACCTTGCATTGTACTCCATCTGCTAACTTTTTTTTCACTCACCTATCTATTTCCCTTTGGAGACACTTTGTTTCCTCCTCACAACTTGCTTTCCTACTTACATTTGTATCATCAGAAATCCATTCTGCCCCTTTACCCATGTCATTAATATAGTTCGGAAGTAGTTGAGACCCCTGCACTGATCCCTGTGACACTCCACTAGTTACAGTTTACCAGCCTGAAAATGCCCCATCTATCCCGACTCTCTGTTTCCTCTTAGTCAATCCTCTAATCATGCTAATAAATTACTCCCAACACCATGAACTCCTATCTTGTGTAATAACCTTTTATGTGGCACCTTTGGAAATCCAAATACACGACATCTGCTGGTTCCCCTTTATCCACCCTGTTCATTATATCCTCAAACAACTCTAATAAGTTAGTCCAACATGATTTCCCTTTCATAAAACCAAGGTGCCTCTGCTTGATTGTATTATGATTATCTAAATGTCCTACTACTTCCCTAATAACGTTTTCCAGCATTTCCCAAAGACAGATCAGGACTTGTGCCTTGTAGATGGTCGACAGGCTTTGGGGTGTCAGGAGGTGAGTTACTCACTGCAGAATTCCCAGCCTCTGACCTGCTCTTTTAGCTGGTCCAGTTCAGTTTCTGGTCAATTGTAACCCCCAGGATGTTGATAGTGGGGTTTCAGCGATGGTAATGCTATTGAACATCAAGGGGAGATGGCTAGATTCTCTCATGATGGAGATAATCATTGCCTGGCACTTGTGTAGCATGAACGTTACTTGCCACTTATCAGCCCAAGCCTACGTGTTGTCCACGACTTGCTGCATCTGGACACAGGCTGCATCACTATCTGAGGAGTCGCGAATGGTACTAAACATTGCACAATTAACGAACATCCCCACTTCTAACCTTACGATGGAGGGAAGGTCATTGATGAAGCAGCTGAAGATGGTTGGGCCTAGGACGCTAACCTGAGGAACTCCTGCGGTAATGACCTGGAGCTGAGATGATTGACCTCCAACAACCACAACCATTTTCCTTTGAGCTAGGTGTGACTCTAACCAGTGCAGAGTTTTCCCCGATTCCTGTTGACTTCGGTTTTGCTCGGGCTCCTTGTTGCCATACTTGGTCAAATGCTGCCTTGATGTCAAGGGCAGTCATTCTCACTTCACATCTGGAATTCAACTCTTTTGTCCATGTTTGGACCAAGGCTATAATGAGGTCAGGAGCTGATTGGCCCTGGCGGAACCCAAACAGCGTGTTAGTGAACAGGTTCTTGCTGAACAAGTGCCACTTGATAGCACTGTCGACAACCCCTTCCACTTTGCTGATGATTGAGAGTAGACTGATAGGGCAGTAATTGGCCGGTTGGATTTGTCCTGCTTTTTGTGCACAGGAATAACCGGGTAATTTTCCACATTGCCGGGTAGATGCCAGTATTGTAGCTGTACTGGAACAGCTTGGCTAGGGGCATGGATAGTTCTGGAGCACAGGTCTTCAGTGCTATTGTCGGAATATTGTCAGGGCCCATAACCTTTCCAGTATCCAGTGCCTTCAGCTGTTTCTTGCTGTCACGTGGAGTGAATCGAATTGGCTGAAGACTGGCATCTGTGATGTTGGAGACCTCAGGGGGAGGCAGGGATGGATCATCCACTCAGCACTTGTGGTTGAAGATTGTTGCAAATGCTTCAGCCTTATCCTTTGCACTGATGTGCTGGGCTCCCCCATCATTGAGAATGGGGATATTTTGTGGAGCCACCTCCTCCAGTTAGTTGTTTAATTGTTCACCACCTTCATGACTGGACGTGGCAGGCCTGCAGAGTTTAGATCTGATCCGTTGGCTGTGGGATCTGTCACGACCAACCGCTCCAGTCAAAGCCCCCAATCAAAATATACGATTCTGATTGTGGTGGGAGAAACGCACTGTTAATTCAATCCCATCCCTCCACAGATCGCCTAACATATCATTTTAAACTTTCCAAATTAAAGAAAGACCCAGCCAAATTATACTATTAACCCCCGAATGAGGCTAACCAAACCAGGTGTCTTTAAATCAACAAATTAACCATTTAATTTAAAAAACTAAATTCTTAAACGCTATGAAGATATAAATAACATTTAAAATAGAAAAAATTACAGTCCTTGCAAATTTACAGTCCAATGTTGCTTGAAGTCCTCACAGCTGTCCAATGGGGAAAAAAATGTTCTTTCACAGTAGAATAGTCCGTAGTCTAATTCCAGCAGTGATACTTTCCTTCTCCAGCGAATTTCAACAATTAACAACTTGCAAACACTTTCAATAGAATCAATCTGACTTTAGAGTTTTTTTGAGAGATAAAAGATGGTCATAGTCTAATTGCCGTTCCTTCAGTTTAAGTTACTAGAGATCTCCATTTTGGCTTGACTTTTTTTTAGAATTTTGAGAGATAATAATTAAAGACAAAATTCTCTTCCTTGAGTTTAAATGGCTGACGGCTCTTTTTTTTTAGGTGCTAACACCAGCTGTCTGTCTGTGTTCTCTGTTAGAACAGACTGTCTTCAACTAAATGCCAGTTCAAAATTGAATTGTGACAAATGTATCGCATGATGCTCAATCCAAGTGGCTGAATCCAAGTGGCTGTAACTAAGGTAATGAGATTACACCCTTTGAATCGCAGTCTCCGAATGGCTGTTGCCAGGTAACCAGGATGCATTCTTTGAAGCTGGTTGCTTCCCTCTCCATATGCTTGTATCCAACGGCAACCAAAATGCATTTTCTCTACAACTCCCGAGGCTTGCTGGTTCTTAAAGCAGTTCTGATCCTTTGCAAGCCTTAAAAGGCAAACCGCATATTCCCCGGAGAAAAAAAACTGCAGGACCATGACAGATCGCTTAACCCTGTCTATCAGATACTGCCTCTGCTGTTTGGTATGCAAGTAGTCCTGTACTGAAGCTTCACCAGGCTGACACCTTATTTTTAGGTATGCCTGGTGCTGCTCCTGGCATGCCCGCCTGCACTCTTTTTTGAACTAGGGTTGGTCCCCTGGCTTGATGGTAATGGTAGACTGAGGGATATGCCGAGCCATGAGGTTACTGTTGTGGTTGAATACAATTCTGCTTCTTCTGATGGCCCACGGCGCCTAATGGATGCCCAGTTTTGAGTTGCTAGATGTGTTCGAAATCTATCCCATTTAGTATGGTGGTAGGGCCACACAACACGGTGGGTGTCCTCACTGTGAAGACGGAACTTTGTCTCCACAAGGACTGTGGTAGCCACTCCTACGAATACTGTCATCGACAAATGTATCTGCGACAGGCAGATTGGTGAGGACGAGGTCATGTATATTTTTCCGTCTTGTTGGTTCCCTCACTACCTGCTGCAGACCCAGTCTGGCAGCTATGCTCCTTAGGGCTCGGCCAGCTCGGTCAGTAGTGGTGCTACCGAACCACTCTCGGTGATGGACGTTGAAGTCCTTCACCCACAGTACATTCTATGCCCTTGCCACTCTTAGTGCTTCTTCCATTGAAGTTCAACATGGAGAATCATGGAAAATTTATGGCACAGAAAGAGGCCACTTGGCCCATCGTGTCTACGCTGGCCGAGAAGCACTGATTAATCAGCTGTGGGGGAGGGGTGGTAGGTGGTAACCAGCAGGAGGTTTGCTTGTCCATGATTGACATGATGCCATGACACTTCATTGGGTCTAGAGTCAGTGTTGAGGACTCCCAGGGCAACTCCCTCCTGAATGTATACCACTGTGCCACCACCTCTGCTGGGTCTGTCCTGCCGGTGGGACAGGACATACCCGGGGATGGTGGTGGTGGCGTCTGGGATATTTTCTGTAAGGTATGATTCGGTGAGTGTGACTTTGTCAGGCTGTTGCTTGACTAGTCTGTGGGACAGCTCTCCCAATTTTGGCACAAGCCCCTAGATGTTAGTTAGGAGGATTTTGCAGGGTCACCAGGGCTGGCTTTGCCATTGCCGTTTCCAATGCCTAGGTCAATGCTGGGTGGACCGTCCATTTTCCTTCCTTTTCTTACACTTAATACATATGTATGAACTTACAAATTAGGAGCAGAAGTAGGCCATTCGGCCCCTCGAGCCTGCTCCGCCATTCAATAAGATCATGGCTGTTCTGTTTGTGTCTCGAATTCCAAACTCCCATCTACCCCCGATAATCTTTGATTCCCTTGCATAACACGAATCTATCTACCTCCGCCTTAAAAATATTCACTGATGCTGCCTCCGCCACCTTCTGAGGCAGAGAGTTCCAAAGTCGCACAACCCCGAGAGAAAAAAATATTCTCATCTCTGTCCTAAAAGGGTGACCCCTAATTTTAAAACAGTGCCCCCTAGTTCTGAACTCACCCACAAGAGGAAACATCCTTTTCACATCCACCTTGTCAAGACCATTCAGGATCTTATAAACTTCAATCAAGTCTCCCCTCACTCTTCTAAACTCCGCTGAAAACAAGTCCAGTCTGTCCAACCTTTCCTCATAAGACAACCCCCTCATTCCAGGTATCAGTTTAGAGTAAACCTCCTCTGAACTGCCTCCAATGCATTTACATCCTTGAATAAGGAGACCAAAACGGTATTCAAGATGTTGTCTCACCAATGCCCTGCATAACTGAAGCATAACATCCTTACTTTTATTTACAATTCCCCTCATAATAAAGGATAGCATTCCACTGGCCTTCTTTATATCTTGCTGTACCTGCATACTAACTTTTTGTGACTCGTGCACTAGAACACCTAGATCCCTCTGCACCTTGGAATTCAGCAGTCGTTCTCCATTTAAGTAATACTCTGCTCTTTTATTCTTCCTGCCGAAATGAACAACTTCACATTTACCCTCATTATATTCGATCTGCCAAATGTTTGCCCACTCACTCAACCTATCTTATGTCAGTCTGCAACCTCCTTATGTCCTGTTCATAACATGCTTTCCTACCTATCTTTGTGTCATCTGCAAATTTAGCTACCATGTCATTGCTCCCCTCATCTAAATCATTGATATAAATTGTAAAAAGTTGAGGCCCCAGCACAGATACCTGCCGGACTCCACTCGTCACATTCTGCCAATCAGAAAAGGACCCATTTATGCATACTCTGTTTTCTGCCAGCCAGCCAATCTTCTAACCATGCTAATATGTTACCCCTACACCATGAACTCCTACTTTGTGCAATAACCTTTTATGTGACACCTTGTCAAATGCCTTCTGGAAATCCAAGTACAGTACATCAACGGGCTCCCCTTTATCCATAGCACATGTCACTCCATCAAAGAACTCCAACAAATTGGTTAAATATGATTTCCCTTTCACAAAACTATGCTGACTATTCCCAATTACATTCAGTTTTTCTAAGTGCCCAGCTATCACCTCCTTAATGATTGATTCTAACACCTTCCCCATGACAGACGTCAAGCTAACTGGCCTATAGTTACCTGTTTACTGCCTCCTTGAATAGAGGGGTTATATTTGCTCCTTTCCAGTCTGATGGAACCTTTCCAGAATCCAGTGAATTTTGAGAAATTAACACCACGCAGCTACTACCTCATTAGCCACCACTTCTAAGACCCTAGGATGAAGTTTAACAGGACCCAGGGAATTGTCAGCCCGCAGCTCCATCAGTTTGGTCAGTACCGCTTCCCTGGTGATTATAATTTCACCAAGTTCCTCTCTTCCTTCCACCTCCTGATTTACAGCTATTACTGGAATGTTTTTTGTATCCTCTGTCGTGAAGACAGAAGCAATATATTTGTTCATTGCATCTGCTGTTTCCTTATGATCTCCTATTAGCTCCCCATTCTCACTCTCTAGAGGACCAACACTCACTTTACTTTTTTCCTTTTTAAATACCTGTAGAAACACTTGCTATTTGTTTTTACATTTCTAGCTAGCTTCCTCTCATACTCTAATTTCTTTCTGCTGACTAACCTTTGTCATTTTCTGCCATTCTTTATATTCCGACCAATCATCTGAACTGCCACTCACCTTTGCTCAATTATATGCCTTTTCCTTAAGTTTGATACTTTCCTTAACTTCTTTAGTTAACCACGGATGGTGGGTCCTCCCCTTAGAATTTTTCTTTAGAGTAGGAATATACTTATTCTTAGTATTCCGAAATATCCCCACAAATGTCTGCCACTGCTTCTCTATTGATCTGTCTCCTAGCCTAGTAACCCAGTTCACTTCAGCGAGCTCAGCTTTCGTGCCCCCATAGTTGCCCTTATTTAAGTTTAAAATACTAGTCTTAGACCCACTCTTCTCTCTTTCAAACTGGATGTAAACTTCAATCATATTGTGGTCGCTGCTACCTAGAGGTGCCTTTACTCTGAGATCATTGATTAATCCTGTCACATTACACAATACCAAATATAATATAACCTGCTCTCTGATTGGTTCCAGAATGTGCTGCTCTAAGAATCTATCTCAAAAGCATTCTATGAACTCATGATCCAGGCTACTACTGCCAATCTGATTTTTCCCAGTTTACATGTAGATGAAAATCACCCAGGATGATAGCGGTTTGATACAACTGAGTGGCTTGCTAGCCCATTTCAGAGGGCATTTAAGAGTCAACCATATTGGGTCTGGAGTCACGTGTAGGCCAGACCAGGTAACGATGGCAGATTTCCTTCCCTAAAGGACATGAGTGAACCAGATGGGTGTTTACAACAATTAACAGTGGTTTCATGTTCACCATTAGATGAGCTTTTAATTCCAGATTTATTAATTGCATTAAAATGTCACCATCTGCTGTGGTGGAATTCAAACCCATGGTCCTTGAGCATTAGCATAGGTCTCTGGATTACTAGTCCAGTGACGTTACCACCATGCCACCTCCTTTGGCAGTGACAGGACCTGTTTGATACTAATAATAAATTAAAAGGAGGGACTAAGTTCCCCGATAGAAGGGAGACCAGGAATATCCAGGAACAAAAACCAAAAACACTGACCGACTGAGGCGGAACAGGCGGCTCTAGAGGCGGGAGGAGATTGTGGGCGAAAGGAAGGAATTGGAGCCGTGGGTGGGCTGGGAAGCTTCATAAACATATGGGGTTGGCCTGCGACCCCGAATCAGAGACCACAGACCCCATGTTTACCCCGCGGTGACAGGCCCGGGGGAGCGGGGGCACTAGCCGCCATCTTGGGCAGGGTCTGAGCGCTTGTGCGGCCATCTTGGTGAGGGCACAGAGTGGGCGGGACTTCAGTGTCTCTGTTCCGAACCGAGTCCTCGTGCCCGTGAGATGGAGCATCCTGGACAACAGCGTTTTAAGCAACTTCACCCACTCCCAGGCTGCATGTGATGTTAGCAGCCGAGAGGAGTCCATGAGCCATGTATATATTCAGTGTGAGAGGCTACAGTCCCCGTATAGTTACCTGAAGGGGCGGCTCCTCAACTTTTTAGTTACAGTTTAGCCTCATTCTCCTAATCTTTGGCCTGTGTGTGTGGAGGGGGAGGTGGGCAAGTTGGATGATCTTCTGGACATGCTCTTGGGCCTACTTAACACAGCAATGTGCAGGGACCATATTAGGAGTGGGGGTGTCGGCCTTTCTTCTGTGGCCCTGGAGAGAGAGAGAGAGAGAGAGCTTGATCATTTCTGCAACCGGTGAGCACCTCAGGATACAGAGTGTCTCACAGACACCAGTAACAACACTCGGGTTTATTGGGAGGGTTCTCTTTGCTTTAGGCACTTTACAGCCAACTGCACTCAACACGGCGTTCAACAATTTCAGACCACGAACCCAATCCTTGATTTTTTTTTAACCATATGTTTGTTTTTCATGTTTTTGCTTTTGTACAGAGTTATTCATTACTCTTCCATAAATAGTCTCTCTGGAATTTTGTCTTTTACAGCAACTATTAGAACTTCCTTTGCCTTTATTCGATGACATCAGTGCCATTTAATCTCACCTTCCCTCTGCGTTATCACAGACCTTCCCTTTTGTTCTTCTCCCCCTCCACCTCTTCACTTGCTTAAAACCTATTACATTTCTAACCTTCACCAGTTCGGATGAAAGTTCTTCGACCTGAAAGGTTGACACTGTTTCTCTCTCCACAGATGCAGCCAGACCAGCACTTTGTTTTTATTTCAGATTTACAGCATCTGCAGTATTTTGCTTTTTTTTTTAGATTAGAGATACAGCACTGAAACAGGCCCTTCGGCCCACCGAGTCTGTGCCGACCATCAACCACCCATTTATACTAATCCTACACAAATCCCATATTCCTACCAAACATCCCCACCTGTCCCTATATTTCCCTACTACCTACCTATACTAGTGACAATTTATAATGGCCAATTTACCTACCAACCTGCAAGTCTTTTGGCTTGTGGGAGGAAACCGGAGCACCCGGAGGAAACCCACGCAGACACAGGGAGAACTTGCAAACTCCACACAGGCAGTACCCAGAATCGAACCCGGGTCCCTGGAGCTGTGAGGCTGCGGTGCTAACCACTGCGCCACTGTGCCGCCCTATTCCTTTTATTCCTTTTGCTTTTGTTGTGACTTTGCGCTTATTTTGGCTGCTTTTAGTTTGAATGGACCACGTTTTGGGGAATAAGAGAGGAAAGAATCTTCCATAGAAATGAGAATTGTCTGTTCTGAATTTCTATCCTGGACCGACAGTGATGACTTTTGTAAACTCCTTTTACAGGGTATTAGAAGGGGAGGATTTGCAGATGGGAAACTCAAACCAAACATCTGTCTCGATTCAACAGGACCTGAATATCACTGGCCTTTGAATGTGGAAGGAGAAATGTTTGTCTGTTCTGTCTGTGGGAAAAGATTTCAAACATCAGTGTGACTGGAAAAGCACCGAGACACACACACCCGAGTGAGAGTGTTCCAGTGCACTGACTGTGGAAAGAGCTTTAACCAGTTACACAGCCTGAAAAAAACATTGCATCATTCATGTGTTGTATGTAGACGAGGCTTCAGCTGACAATCGAACCTGGAGAGACACAAGGACACCCGCACCAGGGAGAAACCATGGAAATGTGGAGACTGTGGGAAGGGATTTAATTATCCATCCCTGCTAGAAACTCATCGACACATTCACACTGGGGAGAGGCCGTTCACCTGCTGTGTGGGGGGGGGGGGGGGGGGGGGAATGGGATTCACTCAGTTATTCAGTCTCCTTAGACACCAACTTGTTCACTCTGGTAAGAGATGTTTTGTATGTTCTGAATGTGAGAAGAGTTTTAAAATCAAAGATGATCTGTTGAAACACCAGAGAGTTCACACTGGGGAGAGGCCGTTCACCTGCTCCGTGTGTGGGAAAGGATTCACTCAGTTATCCAACCTGCTGACACATCAGCGAGTTCACACTGGGGAGAGGCCATTCACCTGCACTGAGTGTAGGAAGGGATTTGCTCAGTTATGCAACTTGCTGAGACACCAGCGAGTTCACAAGTGACTGCGGGTAATGGATTCTGCTGTTAATCACATCCAGACTGAACCATGTTCATTCTGACAATTGGAGTTTATTTCAGTTGATAATAATCCCTGTCACTGGGCTGGAGTTTAGTATTCTGGATATAATTCAAATAAATCAGCTTTGCATCACACTGTTCAAGTCCTTAATTTCTCTCAGATAAGAGGAGACTGATCTCCTGTTACTAACGGTTTCATTTTGGGCCTTTTCCCCTTTGTTAATGGAAGACTTGTATTTGTATAGCACCTTCCATGACATCAGGATGTCGCATAGTGTTTTACAGGAAATTAAGTTCTTTTGATGTGTACTCAGTGCTGTTGACAGCTGTGACTCAGTGGGTTGCACTCTTACCTCTGAGTCAGAAGGTCGTGGGTTCAAGTTTTTTCCAGGACCTGAGCACAAAAATCAAGGCTGACACTCCAGTGCAGTACTGAGGGAGTGCTGCCCAGTTGAAGGTGCGGTCTTTCAGATGAAATGTTAAACTGAGGCTCCATCTTCCCCCTCAGGTGGTTGTAAAAGATCCTGTGGCACTATTTCAAAGATGAGCAGTGGAGTTATCCCCGGTATCCTGGTCAATATTTATCCCTTCATCAACATCAGTAAAACAGATGATCTGGTCATTATGACATTGCTGTTTGTGGGATCTTGCTGTGTACAAATTGGCTGCTGTGTTTCTTACATTACAACAGTGATAACGCTTCAAAAGTACTTCATTGGCTGTAAAATGCTTTGGAATATCCTGAGGTCACGAAAGGCGCTATATAAATGCAAGTCCTTTTAATGTCAGTAATGGGGCAGGAAAATTGCACACAGCAAAGTCCCACAAACAGAAAGGAGGCTGTGATCACATAATCATTTTAGTGATGTTGGTTGAGGGATAAATATTGGCAGCACTGGGGAGAACATCCCTGCTCCTTAAAATAACTTTATGGAAATGTTTGCATCTACTTGAGAGGACAGATGTGGTCTTGGTTGACGGTCTCATCTGAAAGACAGGAGCTCTGACAGTGCAGCACCCCCTCTGTACTGCATTGGAATATCAGCCTAGATTTTGTGCTCAAGTCTCTGGATGTGGATTTGAACCCACAATCTACTGACTCAGAAATGAGAATGTCACCACTGAGCCACAACTAACACCTCATCATTGCTCCAGATTATTTCAGTTCTCAGACCTTCGAACGTACAAATTAGGAGCAGGAGTAGGCCATTCGGCCCCTTGAGCCTGCTCTGCCATTTGATAGGACCTTTGGATATTTTCATGGACAAGTCCCAGCTCCCCATACATTCCAGAGTGCCTCTGCTAGTCTTGGTATCCAGGGAAGGCATTGGTAACACACCTATATCTGCCCTGGAAGTGTTTGATAGGACAGTGTAGCGGGAACTTTACTTTGTATCTATCCTATGCTGTACCTGCCCTGGAAGTGTTTGATAGTACAGCATAGAAGGAACTTTGTGTCTAACTCCTACTGTATGTGAATGCAGAATGATTCAGGCAAACATTTGATTCTCAGAATGCCCCATTCCCCGGCGCTGACATCCATCATGAGGAGTCTGGACAGAGTAGATAGAGAAAAACTGTTCCCACTTGTGAAAGGATCGAGAACGAGGGGGCACAGATTTAAAGTATTTGGTAAGAGAGGCAAAAGTGATAGGAGGAAAAACTTTTTCAAGCAGTGAGTGGTTAAGGTCTGGAATGCACTACCTGTGAGTGTGGTGGAGGCAGGTTCAATTGAAGCATTCAAAAGGGAATTAGTTGTATGAAAAGGAAGAATGTGCAGGATTATGGGGAGAAGGCAGGGGAGTAGAACTGAGGGAACTGTTCTTTTGGAGAGCCAGTGCAGACACAATGGGCCGATTTGCCTCCTTCTGCACTATAACAATTCTGTCATTGGTCTGTTTATTTGACCCTTAAAACACTCAGGGGCTGAAACACTAGCTGTGGTCAGCTGGGAGGTGAAAAGTGGAAGCCAGTCACCCCATTTCCTACCTGTCTGTAACAGGGGACTGAGTGTAATGTATCCAAGTTTGCTGATGATACAGAGTTAGGTGGGAAGTAAGCAGTGAGAAGTACACAAACAGACTGCAAAGGGATATAGACAGGTTGGGTGAGTGGGCAAGAACATGACAGATGGAATACAATGTGGTGAAGTGTGAAATCACCCACTTTGGTAAGTAAAAAAGAAAATCTTTTTTTAAATGAATGATGACAGACTGAGAAATGTTTGCATTCAGAGGGACCTGGTGTCCTCGTACTTGAATCACAGAAGGTTAACATGCAGGTACAGCAAGAAATTAGGAAGGCAAATGGTATGTTAGCTTTTGCTACAAAGAGATTGGAGTATAAGAGTAAAGAAGTCTTACTACAATTATACAGGACATTGGTGAGGCCCCACCTGGAGTACTGTGCGCAGTTTAGTCTCCTTACCTAAGGAGGGACATACTTGCCATTGAGGGAATGCAACAAAGGTTCACTAATCTGGGTCCTGGGATGAGGAGATTGTTCTATTCATTCACAGAATGTGGGCATTGCTGGAAAGGCCAGCATTTATTGCCCATTCCTAATTGCCCTTGGGAAGGCGGAGGCGAGTTGCCTCCTTGAAGATAACTGAGTGGCTTCCTTGAAGATAACTGAGTGGCTTGTTAGACTGTTAGGATGTTATTGGTATCCTCTATGGTGAAGAATGATGCAAAATACCTGTTCAGTTCATCTGCCATCTCCTTATTTTCCCTTACTAATTCCCCAGACTCACTTTCTATAGGATCAATGCACACTTTGTTAACTCTTTTCCTTTTTAAGTATCCACAGAAGCTCTTACTATCTATTTTTATATTTCTAGCTAGCTTTTACTCGAAGTCTAACTTTTCCCTCATCAATCTTTTAGACATTCTTTGCTGTTTTTTATATTCTGTCCAATCTTTTGACCTGCCATCTATATTTGCGCAATTATATGTTTTTCTTTAGGTTTGATACTATCTAATTTTTTTTTGTAAAGTTAACCACAGATAGTGGGTCCTCCCCTCAGAATTTTTCTTCTTCATTGGAATGCATCTATTCTGTGTATTCTGAAATATGCCCTTAAATGTCTGCCACTGCATCTCTATTGACATACCCCTTAACCTAATTTGCCCGGTCACTTTAGCTAGCTCTGCTTTCATGCCCTCATAATTGCCCTTATTTAAGTTTGAAATACTAGTCTTGGACCCATTCTTCTCTCCCTCAAACTGAATGTAAAATTCAAACATATTATGATCACTGCTACCTGGGGCGCCTTCACTATGAGGTTATCAATTAATCATATCTCACTGCACAATACCAGGTCTAGTACAGCCTGCTCTCTGGTTGGCTCCAGAACATGCTGTTGTAAAAAAACTATCCCAAAAACATTCTATGAACTCCTCATCCAGGCTACATTGCCCACCTCATTTTTCCAGTCTATATGTAGATTAAAATCCCCCATAATTATCACTGTACCTTTCTGACAAGCTCCCATTATTTATTCCTTCATACTCTGTCCTATCTTGTGGTTACTGGTAGGGAGCCTGTACACGACTCCCACAAGTGACTTCTTGCCTTTGTCATTTCTCATCTCTAACCAAACCGCTTCTACTTCTGGTTATCTCTGGTTATCATTACCTGTAACGCTACCCTGCACTATTGCCTTGTCCTTTATTGTTAACTTTTTAAACATACTCTCACTGGAATCCTCCCCCGACCATTTAATTTAAAGTCCTCTCCACAGCCCTGGTATTATGATTCGCCTGTGCGGATCAAGTGAAGCTGTCCCAGGACAGCTCCCTCTCCTCATTACTGATGCCAGTGCCCCATGAATCAAAACCCATTTTCTCCCATACCAATCTTTCAGCCACGCATTCAACTCTGTGATGTTATTTACCCTAAGCCAATTTGCTCATGGCTCAGAGATTATTTCCTTTGTGCCTTTTAATTTAGCCCCTAGGTACTCATACTCCCTCAGTTGAACCTCTTTCTTAATCCTACATTAAAAAAAAAAAATTGTTCACGGGATGTGGGCATCGCTGGCCAGCCCAGCATTTATTGCCCATCCCTAATTCCCCTTGAGAAGGTGGTGGTGAGCTGCCTTCCTGAACCGCTGCAGTCCATGTGGGGTAGGTACACCCACAGTGCTGTTAGGAAGGGAGTTCCAGGATCCTGACCCAGCAACAGTGAAGGAACGGCGATATAGTTCCAAGTCAGGATGGCGTGTGGCTTGGAGGGGACATTGCAGGTGGTGGTGTTCCCGTGCATTTGCTGCCCTTGTCCTTCTAGGTGGTAGAGGTTGTTGGTTTGGAAGGTGCTGTCAAAGGAGCCTTGGTGCATTGCTGCAGTGCATCTTGTAGATGGTACACACTGCTGCCACTGTGCGTCGGTGGAGGAGGGAGTGAATGTTTGTAGATGGGGTGCCAATCAAGCAGGTTGCTTTGTCCTGGATGGTATCAAGCTTCTTGAGTGTTGTTGGAGCTGCACCCATCCAGGCAAGTGGAGAGTATTCCATCACACTCCTGACTTGTGCCTTGTAGATGGCGGACAGGCTTTGGGGAGTAAGGAGGTGAGTTACCCGCCGCAGAATTCATAGCCTCTGACCAGCTCTTGTAGCCACAGTATTTATATGGCTGATGCAGTTCAGTTTCTGGTTGTTGGTACCCACATGGACCACGTCAACCGGAACCTTCGCCTCCTACTCCAAGTTCCTCTCCAGCCCGGAGGAGACCGTCCTTAACTTGGTACTGGCAGGCAACACAGTCTTCTTGACTCATGCTGTCATCTGCAAAGAAGAGTATCAATCCCCCTAACTATACTGTCCCCTACTACCACATTCCTTTTCACTCCCCCCCACTTGAATGGCCCCTGCACAATGGTGCAGTGATCAGTTTGAGTTAACCTAAAAATTTAATACAATACTTCTATCTCCCCAGTTTAGAAAGGGGAAATATAGCTTAAAACTCACCAATCACCTACCAGCTCCCTCTCTTTGATCACTGCTTGTTCTGTAAAAGACCAGAACAGCAGCTCCTCCCTCACTGCACCAAATTCCCACACTTACCAAATTCCTGAGTTTAGCACGCTGTCTCAGAGTTGAACAGATCTTTGTGCATTAGCAAAAGCTCCTGTATTTATACTAGCTAGAATTACAGAGACTGGAGTCAGGCACTGCTTGACATTCAATGGCATTACCATTGCTGAATTCCCCACTATCAACAGCCTAGGGGCTACCATTGACCAGAAACTGAACTGGAGTAGCCATATAAATACCATGGCTACAAGAGCAGGTCAGAGGCTAGGAATCCTGCGGCGAGTAGCTCACCTCCTGACTCCCCAAAGCCAGCCCACCATCTACAAGGCACAAGTCAGGAGTGTGATGGAATACACTCTACTTGCTTGGATGGGTGCAGCTCCAACAACACTCAGCAAGCTCGAAACCATCCAGGACAAAGCAGCCCGTTTGATTGGCACCCCATCTACAAACATGCACTCCCTCCACAACCGACGCACAGTGGCAGCAGTGTGTACC
The DNA here is from genome assembly GCF_036365525.1 of Heterodontus francisci. NCBI lineage: Eukaryota > Metazoa > Chordata > Chondrichthyes > Heterodontiformes > Heterodontidae > Heterodontus > Heterodontus francisci. The sequence goes on from NC_090404.1 coordinate 21,025,452, forward strand.
ATTTACAAGATGCACTGCAGCAATGCACCAAGGCTCCTAAGACAGCACCTTCCAAACCCGCGACCTCTACCAACTAGAAGGACAAGGGCAGCAAATGCATGGGAACACCACCACCTGCAAGTTCCCCTCCAAGTCACACACCATCCCGACTTGCAACTATATCGCCGTTCCTTCACTGTCGCTGGGTCAAAATCCTGGAACTCCCTTCCTAACAGCACTGTGGGTCTACCTACCCCACATGCACTGTAGCGGTTCAAGAAGGCAGCTCACCATCACCTTCTCAAGGGCAATTAGGGATGGGCAATAAATGCGGGCCTGGCCAGCAATGCCCACATCCCATGAATGAGTAAAAGATAAACTGACACTAGAAGGCAGCTTGTTTACCATTGACTAATACTGAAAGGAACTACAAATTTAATGCTAAAGTCGATTAAATGCTAAATGGAAACTTGACTAGATTTTGGAAAGGGATCAACCCTTGAAATTCTCACACTTACCAAATTCCCGAATTAAGTACGCTGTCACGCAGCACCGTCGTGGTTCTGTTACAGTAATCCAGAGGCCACGAGTTCGAATCTGCCATGGGAATTCGAGAATCTGAAGTCAAAATCTGGAAATAATAAAGCTGGTTTATCAGTAAAAGTGACCATGAAGCTGCTGGATTGCCGAAGAACGTGTATTTATACAGCACCTTTCCCAACCTCAGGGCGTTCCAAAGTGTTTTACAGCCAATTGAGCATCTTTGAAATGTGCATTCTCTCTTGTAATGTCGGATAACATGGGCAGCCCAAGCTGTACACAGCAAGATCCCACAAACAGGAAAGGGATAAAGGACGAGATAGTCCACTCTTTCACAATTGCTATAATATTGGTTCATTAATGCCCCTCGAGAGATGGAAACCTGCCGACCTGACCCGCTCTGGGTCTGTATATGTGACTGAAGTCTTACACTAACATGGTTGACTATTAACTGCCCCTGAAGTGGCCGAACGAGCCACTCAGTCGTATGAAACCGGTTCAAGGAGGCGGCCGCCCACCACCAGCACCTTCTCAAGGGGAGACTAGGAACAGGGTAATAAATACCAGCTTTACCAGTGACACCCACATCCCAAGAATGAATGAGTAAAAACTTGCAGCCAGTCCTTTCCTCAAAGGGACTGGTGGAAAATCTGAACCTCACCCACAGGAGACATCCAAAACCCATCCAAGACCAGTCATTATCAACCAGGTTTTCTCGCACCCATTGCCTCCCCCTCGGAGACTGTGACATTAAAATCCCCGTGTTTCAGTGTTTTGGGAGGCCCCAGTCAGAGTGGTGTCCTCCCCAGGAAAGAGGACTACCGCCTCCCACTCGAGCCCCAGGCTCTCTCCGCAGCCTTACAGCTGCTCAGCTCGAGCTCGATGCTCCGCCTCTGCCAGCGCGCGCCGTTACCAAGCTCCACCTCCCCCAGCCATGGCAACGCCGGCGACCGTTACCCGATGCAGCAAAAAAAAGCGCACCAGCTGTCTCCGCCCCCATCGTCGCCATCTTTGTTAGGGGCAAATCTGCTCCAAAGCAAACGAAATGAAGCACTACCCCTCCCAATCAGATGGAAGCCACGCCCACTAAGGACAATCCACAACATTGCTTGTTTTGTATAAAAACTATTTATATTCTGCAAGGTTGCACTTTTTGGGGGGCAAAATATTATGCAGGTATACTTGAATCTTAATGATAGCTTACGTGTACTGACATGTCTCCTGTTACAAAGATGGCCGCATCTCTGAACTGGCCTTGGAGTTTCAATGCCGGAGCTGTTACCCAACATTCAACGCGGAATTGAATGTCGCCTATTCACACAGGAGCCCAGTACGCAAGCGCAGTGCTGGCTGGAGGAGGCGCAGAGTTACACTGATCAGAGCTGTGTGATGACGAGAGACGCTTTAGCAGTACGTGAGCGTTGGCAGGGCGCAGAGGAGTGAATCACAGGCGAGTGGGAGTTGCGGCTTCAGAACACCTGAGGTAGGCCGCAAATCCAGAATAAGGACTTCCAGATCCCGCGTTTGCAGTTCCGGGGCTTTTTCCTGGGAAGACGGGTTGACGGCCGCCATCTTCGTTGAGCGGGGATCAGAGCGCATGCGCGGCCATCTTGGTGACGTAACAGCGAGTGGGCGGGGCTTCAGGGTCCCAATGACCAGGAGAGAAAATCAGTGATTCCTTGAACCTGCCTCCCGCTCATCTGCTGGAACCGCGCTCTCGGCCTCAACCCCTGCCTGCCGCGCATGCTCAGCAGTGCACGCCCGCCCGGGTGATTGACGGCAGGGGAGGCGCAGAGGGGGCGGGGCTGCGGCTCCCAAACAATCGGAGAGAGTGAGGCAAAAACAAGAAATGCTGGATTCACTCAGCAGGTCTGGCAGCATCCGTGGAAAGAGAAGCATCGGGTCAGTGACCCTTCTTCGAGAGAGTGAGGGGCGGGGCTCCTGTCACGGAGTGGCTGCGGCCGTCCCCTCTTTCTATTGGTCCAGAGCCTCCGTCAATCACCCTGACGCAGTTGTCGGGAGCTTGGAGTGCGCAGGCGCTTTGCGGCACATTGTTTGGAGCATGCGCAGTGTGGATAATGGCATTGAAGCGACATTTCTGACTCGTCGGGAGAGATTTGCTTTTGTAGTCGGTAAGTGGCGGCGGGAGCGATGGAACCGGTGGGGAGGCATTAGATACACCCGGTGTAGGTCTTAACATCCACAATCAGAAGCTCCCGGGACCGCGTTTGCATCAAGATGGGTGGCAGCTGCGGGGTTTCTCCCAGTGACAGGCCCGGGGTTAACGACCGCCAGATTTCCAGCTCTTTTGGAGGAATTAAAGATTAATAAAGTGTAACATCAAAGGACAAAACTTTAAAGGAAACTGAGCTCAGTTATAAAGGGGCCTGGGGGAGGGAGGAACCATTTGGGACACAGCACAGGGCAGGAGGTCCCCCCTTCCCCGGTTCCACAAAGACTCCCCTTGGACTGGGCCACACCTGGGCAGGGCTGGCTCAAGGTGCAGGAAGCTGCAAGCTGATAGGCTGAGCTGTGGACTGGGAGGAGTGGGGGGGGGTTTGACTGACAGGCCTGGGGAGGGGGATATCAGGGCAGGTACACACACTGCTCCCCCTTTTCCTCCTGGGATGTTTTACTGGAGTCGTGTTGCTGAGTGTTTCTAAACTCTGTCTCCCTATCCCGGTAATGTCGGTGGATTGTAGGTTGCTGTGAGTGTTGGACTATGTTGCCTCTCCTCATTCTTCCTCCTTCTCCCACTCAGTTACAGGCTGCAGGCTCCGGTGGCTCAATGCACCTGAAACGATAACTCGACTTCTGTCTTGGCAGATGCTGCCTGATCTGCTGAGTATTTCCAACCTTTTCTCCTTTTATTTCAGATTTCCAGCATCTGCAGTATTTTGCTTTTGTTTTATTACAGGTGTTGCTCACAGAACTGAGTTAAGAAACGCAGATGGACCAATTGAGAGCTGGTTTGTATGGGGTGGGTTTTGGATGTGGAAGTTCAGCACTGACCTCTGTAGGTCTTTTTTGTTGCAACTGTAATTTGAGAGGAGCATCAGTGATATGCAGTAACAAAATCTATGAAGGAAACTCAGCTGTATTGAATTAAAATGATATTTCTAGTGGTGGTATTGCACTCCAGTCTCTCCGGTGCCCACTGGTCAACTAGGGAGCTAGGTAGCAGGTTAAAAAGCAGGACCTCAAAGGTTGTAACCTCTGGATTACTCCCGGTGCCACGTGCTAGTGAGTATGGGAATAGGAGGATAGAGCAGATGAATATGTGGCTGAGGAGATGGTGCAGGAGGGAGGGCTTTAGTTTCCTGGATCACTGGGACTGTTTCTGGGAAAGGTGGGACCTGTACAAGTTGGACGGGTTGCACCTGAACCAGAACGGGACCAAGATCCTTGCTGGGAGGTTTGCTAGTGCTGTGTGGGGGGGGCGGTTAAACTAATTTGGCAGGGGGATGGGATACAGAGTGGAGATACAGTAAGGGGTGATGCACAGTCAAATATAGAAGAGAAACAGTCAGTCTGGAAGACAGCAAATATCGACCTGTTGAGGCACAAGTGAGAAATGCAAGGCTGGATTGTATCTATTTTAATGCAAGGAGTCTTACTAGTCAGGCAGATGAATCGAGGGCATTGATTAACACATGGGAATATGATATTATTGCTATCACAGAGACACGGTTGAGGGAGGGGCAAGACTAGCAGCTCAATATTCCAGGGTATAGAATCTTCAGGCGTGATAGGGGAGGGGATAAAAGAGGAGGTCGCATTGCACTGTTGAGCAAGGAGTCAATTACTGCAGTAAAGAGGGATGATCTCTTAGAAGGTTCCTCAAATGAGGCCCTATGGGTAGAACTTAAAAACCAAAAGGGGGCAATTACTTGGCTGGGAGTGTACTACAGACCTCCAGGCAGTCAGGGAGAGATAGAGGAGCAGATATGTAGGCAAATCTCAGAGGTGTAAAAAGAATAGGGTAATAATAGTGGGGGATTTCAACTTCCCCAATATCACCTGGGATAGTCCTAGTGCTAAAGGCTTAAAGGGGCCGGTATTTTTAAAGTGGGGGTAGGGTGGTGGTGGTGTGGGTGGTGGTGGTGGTGTGGGGGGGGGTGTGGGTGGGTGGGGGGGGGGTGGTGGTGTGGGGGGGGGGGTGGGTGTGGGGTGGTGGTGGTGTGGGGGGGGGGGTGGGTGTGGGGGGGGGTGGTGGTGGTGGGTGGGTGTGGGGGGGGGGTGGTGGTGGGTGGGTGTGGGGGGGGGGTGGTGGTGTGGGGGGTGTGTGGGGGGGTGGTGGTGGTGTGGTGTGTGGGGGGGTGGTGGTGGTGTGGTGTGGGGGGGGTGGTGGTGGTGTGGTGTGGGGGGGGTGGTGGTGGTGTGGTGTGGGGGGGGTGGTGGTGGTGTGGTGTGGGGGGGGTGGTGGTGGTGTGGTGTGGGGGGGTGTGGTTGTGGTGTGGGGGGGTGTGGTTGTGGTGTGGGGGGTGTGGTGGTGGTGTGGTGTGGTGTGGGGGGGGGTGGTGGTGGTGTGGTGTGGGGGGGGGGGTGGTGGTGGTGTGGTGTGGGGGGGGTGGTGGTGTGGGGGGGGTGTGTGGGTGTGGGGGGGTGTGGGTGGGGGGGGGTGTGTGGGTGGGGGGGGGTGGTGGTGTGGGGGGGTACTTAAAGTAATTAGGAGAGCGAAGAGGGGACATGAAAAAACACTGGCGGGCAAGATAGAGGAAAATCCTAAGGCATTTTATAAGTATAAGCAGGGAAAGAGGATAAGCAGGGAAAGAGTAGGGCCCATTAGAGACCAAAATGGCAATCTGCATGTGGAGCCGGAGGATATAGGTGAGGTTTAAATGATTACTTTTCATCTGTGTTCTCTATGGAGAAGGATGATGTAGGTGTAGAGATTATGGAGGGGGATTGTGATATACTTGAACATAGTATTAAAAGGGAGGAAGTATTAATTGCTTTCGTGGGCTTAAAAGTGGATAAATCCCCAGGCCCAGATGAGATATATCCCAGGCTGTGATGTGAGCTATGAAGAGAGGTTGGATAAACTCGGATTGTTTGCACTGGAACGACGGAGGTGGAGGGGCAAATTGATAGAGGTTTACAAAGTTATGAGCAGCATTGACAGAGTGGATAGTCAGAAGTTTTTTCCCAGGGTGGAAGAGTTAGTTACTAGGGGACATAGGTTTAAGGTGAGAGGGGCAATGTTTAGAGGGGATGTGCGAGTCAAGTTCTTTACACAGAAGGTGGTGAGTGTCTGGAGCTTGCTGCCGGGGGAGGTGGTGGAAGCAGGTATGATAGCGACGTTTAAGAGGCATCTTGACAAATACATGAATAGGATGGGAATAGAGGGATACGGTTCCCGGAAGTGCAGAAGGTTTTAGTTTAGGCAGGCATCAAGCTCGGCGCAGGCTTGGAGGGTCGAATGGCCTGTTCCTGTGCTGTACTGTTCTTTGTTCAGCGAAGGAGAAGATAGCAGGGGCTCTGACACACATTTTCAAATCCTCTCTGGCCACAGGAGAGGTACCAGAGGACTGGAGGACAGCGAATGTGGTACCATTATTCAAGAAGGGTAGCAAGGATAAACCAGGTAATTACAGGCCGGTGAGTCCAACATCAGTGGTTGGGAAACTATTGGAAAAACTTCTGAGGGACAGGATTAATTTCCACTTGGAGAGGCAGGGATTAATCAGGGATAGCATGGATTTGTCAGGGGGAAATCGTGTCTAACTAACTTGATTGAATTTTTCGAGGCAGTGACTAGATGTGTAGATGAGAGTCAAGCAGTTGATGTAGTCTACATGGACTTCAGTAAGGCTTTTTATAAGGTCCCGCATGGGAGATTGGTTAAGAAGGTAAGAGCCCATGGGATCCAAAATTGGCTTAGTGGCAGGAGGCAGAGGGTGATGGTCGAGGGTTGTTTTTATGAGTGGAAGCCTGTGACCAGTGGTGTATTACAAGGATCGGTGCTGTGACCCTTGCTGTTTCTAGTATACATTAATGATTTAGATGTGAATATAGGAGGTATGATCAGTAAGTTCGCGGATGACATGAAAATTGGTGGTGTTGTAAATAGTGAGGAGGAAAGCCTTAGATTACAGGACAATATAGATGGGCGGAGCAAATGGAATTTAATCCTGAAGTGTGTGAGGTGATGCATTTTGGGAGGACTAATAAGGCAAGGGAATATACAATGGTGGTAGGACCCTGGGAAGTACAGAAGGTCAGAGGGAACTTGTTATACTTGTCCATAGATCACTGAAGGCAGCAGCACAGGTAGATAAGGTGTTTAGGAAGGCATATGGGATACTTGCCTTTATTAGCCGAGGCACAGAATACAAGAGCAGGAAGGTTATGATGGAGCTGTATAAAACGCTAGTTAGGCCACAGCTGGAGTACAGTGTACAGTTCTGGGCACCACACTATAGGAAGGATGTGATTGCACTGGAGAGGGTGCGGAGGAGATTCGCCAGGATGTTACCTGGGCTGGAGCATTTCAGCTATGAAGAGAGACTGAAAAGGCTAGGGTTGTTTTCCTTAGAGCAGTGAAGGCTGAGAGGGGACACGATTGAGGTATACAAAATTATGAGGGGCATTAATAGCTTAGATAGGAAGAAACTTTTTCCCTTAGCGGAGGGGTCAATAACCAGGGTACATAGATTGAAGGTAAGGGGCAGGAGGTTTAGAGGGGATTTGAGGAAACATTATTTCACCCAGAGGGTGGCTGGAATCTGGAACACACTACCTGAAGGAATGGTAGAGGCAGGAACCCTCATAACATTTAAGTAGTATTTAGATGAGCACTTGAAACGCCATAGCATACAAGGCTACGGGCCAAGTGCCGGAAAATGGGATTAGAATAGGTAGGTGCTTGATGGCCGGCACAGCCACAATGGGCCGAAGGGCCTGTTTCTGTGCCGTATGACACTATGAGCGAATGTTGTTACTTTCTATCCTGGACTGATGGTGATAGATTTTGTAAACTCCTTTTACAGGGGCTTAGGAGCAGAGGATTTGCAGATGGGAAACTCCAAGCAAAATAAATATTTGTTCTGAATTTGTATCCTGACTGACAGTAATGCTTTTGTAAACTCCTTTTATAGAGTATTAAAAGGGGAGGATTTTCAAACAGCAAACTAAAATAAGGCATCGCATCAAGATCTGACAGAGTTACTCGATTAATCAGGACCTGAATATCATCGGCCTTTGAACGTGGAAGAAAAAAGGTTTGTCTGTTCTGTCTGTGGGAAAAGATTTCAGGTATCAGTGTGAATGGGAAAGCACTGAGATACACAAAACCCTGGTTAGACCACACCTGGAGTATTGTGTTCAGTTCTGGGCACCACACCTTAGGAAGGATGTATTGGCCTTGGATCTTGTATCTTCCATGAAGACAGACACCAAGTATTTGTTTAGTTTCTCTGCTATGTTCTTATTCCCCATTATAAATTCCCCTGTCTCTGCCTGTAATGAGCCCACATTTGTCTCTGCTGATATTTTCCTTTTTACATATGAAACTTTTACAGTCTGTTTTTGTTTCTTGCTAGTTTCTTTCATATTCTATTTTCTTTTTGTCAGTTTCTTAGTCCTCCTTTGCTGAATTCTAAAATGCTCCCAATCCTCAGGCTTACTATGTTTTTTAGTAACTTTATAAGCCTGTTCCATTAATCTAACACAATCTTTAACTTCTCTTTTTAGCCATGGTTGGATCACTTTTCCTGCTTGTTCTTTGTGCCTCAAAGGAATGTAAATTTGTTGTAAAGCTTGTATTAATTGTTTAAATGTTAGTCATTGCCTGTCTACTGTCATACCTTCTAATGTAGTTTCCTAATCTACCACAGCCAACCTGAATATCATCAGATCTTGAACATGGAAGGACAAAGCACCGATCACAGTGGAGAGAAACTGTACACGTGTTCTGTGTGTGGACAAGGTTTCAACCAATCATCAGGCCTGTTGAAACACAAGTGCAGTGACACTGGGGAGAAACAGTGTAAATATGGGGACTGTGGAAAGGGATTGACTTATCCAGTTAAGCTGGAAACGCATCCAGCCAGTCAGACCTTGGAGAGGCCGTTCACCTGCTCGGTGTGTGGGAAGGGATTCACTAAATCATCCAACCTGCTGACACACCAGCGACTTCATACTGGGGAGAGGCCGTTCACCTGCTCAGTTTGTGGCAAGGGATTCACTGATTCATCCAACCTGCTGACACACCAGCGACTTCACACTGGAGAGAGGCCGTTCACCTGCTCCATTTGTGGGAAGGGGTTTGTTAATTCATCCAACCTCCTGAGACACCAGCGAATTCACACTGATGAGAGACCTTTTGAATGTCCCGACTGTGGGAATTGCTATAAAAGTTCCTGGGAACTGATGATCCATCAACGTGTTCACACTGATGAGAGACCATTCAGGTGCTCTCACTGTGGGGCTGGGTTCAGGCGGTCAGGCGACCTCACTGTACACCAGCGTATTCACACTGGGGAGAGGCCATTCCCCTGCTCAGAGTGTGGGATGGAATTCACTCGGTCATCCCACCTGCTGACACACCAGCGAGTTCACACTGGGGAGAGGCCGTTCACCTGCTCAGTGTGTGGGAAGGGATTCTCTAATTCATCCAACCTGCGGACACACCAGCGCGTTCACACTGGGGAGAGACCATTCACCTGCTCAGTATGTGGGAAGGGATTCATTAATTCATCCAACCTACTGACACACCAGCAACTTCACAAGTAACTACAATGATCGGATTCGGCTGTTAATCACCTCCAGGACTGAACCCTGTTCAATGGGGTCTATTTCTGATAAACTCAGGCCCAGTTATAGGGGTTAATATTCTGGACAAAAGTCAAATAAATCAGCTTTATGTTGAGCACACAGTATGTCGATTCTTTTTACTATCTGTAACGCAAGTTATTTCCTTTAGAAGTGCTCTCCCTCTTCCCTGTCTCCTCCAATAAGTGAGAGAAGCTCATGGTCGTCTTTGTCATCAAGATTGAGACGATCTGATCAGCTGCCTCTGCTGCTTCCCTCCCTTCCACTAGCCCCCTAGGCCAAACTGTCTCTAGCACTCCTATATTTTTTTAAGAGTTGAAGTTTGTGGAGGAGTAAAGGGCCAACGGGATCACAGAAAATCACATTATCCACGGATCTCCAGGTCAAAAGTGCTTGGAGAAATATTGCTTTTGAAAAGTCTGGGAGATCCAGCCCATTGAATTGGGAGGAATTTGGGACTTTTGACCGCAAAGGATTTCATCATCAAAAAGGACCGTGAACATCTCACACTGCACTTAGACGTTACAAGTGATGTTTGCACTTTTTCCTAGTGCTTAATAACCAGTGTTTCTTGTCTTCCAGCTTTGTTTCTGCTGCTCCTGCATTCAGCCATTCCCATTATTATTTCTCTGCTCACCCCTCACTTGTCTTTTTCCTTATTTTCTTCCCAACTTTTTCCTTGCTCCATTTCCCGTTTGCTTTAAATCTCTTTAAAGAGAGTTTAAATGCTCAAGCTGCAGCAAAAGCTTAAAAAGCGCACAATCACTGAGAAGGCACCAGCGCATTCACACCAGTTCCACAGGTTTCAGCTGCTCTCACTGTGGGAAGAGGTTCAGGCGATTGTTCACCGTGCTGCAACACCAGCAGCTTCACACCGGGGAGAGGTCGTACACCTGCTCTGTGTATGGAAAGGGATTCACTCGGTCATCCAGCCTCTATATACACCAGCGAGTTCACACGGGGGAGAGGTCGTACACCTGCTCTGTGTATGGAAAGGGATTCACTCGGTCATCCAGCCTCCATACACACCAGCGAGTTCACACTGGGGAGAGGCTGTTCATCTGCTCCCTGTGTGGAAAGGGATTCATTAATTCATCCAACCTGTTGAGACACCAGTGAGTTCACACTGACAAGAGACCTTTCAAATATCCAGACCACGGGAACTGCTCTAAACATTCTGTGGAAGTGCACTGCCATCAACATGTTCACACTGACGAGACCGTTCAGGTGCACTCACTGTGGGACTACATTCAGGTGACCATCTGAACTCACTGTACACCAGCGTATTCACACTGGGGAGAGGCCGTTTACCTGCTCTGCCTGTGGAAAGGGATTCACTAAGTTATCCCACCTCACTAAACATCAACGAGTTCACACTGATGAGAGAGCTTTTAAATGTTCTGACTGTGAGAGGGGATTTAAAAGCAAACAGGATCTGCGGAGACACCAGCGAGTTCACACTGGGGACAGCCCGTTTCCTTGCTCCTTGTGTGGAAAGAGATTCACTGAGTCATCCAAACTGCTGAGGCACCAGCAAGTTCACACAGGGGAAAGGTCGTATGTCTGCACTGAGCGTGGGACGGGATTCACTCAGTCATCTGACCTACGGAAACAGCAGTGAGTTCACATGTAACAGCTGGAGTTGGATTCTGCTGCTGTTAATCACATCCTGGACTGAACCATGTTCATTCTGACAATTGACATTTGTTTCTGCTGATGTTAATAACCCCAGTAACTGGGGCTGGAGTTTAATATTCTGGATAAATGTCAAATAAATCGGCCTTGTTTTAAACACATTGTTGTAGATTTTTCTCTTTCCCACCTGAGTGTTTAGCATCACCTGGTTGGAGCTCAGAAAGGACAATCTGGGGGGAGGATCGTACGGCAGGAACAGAACTTCAGTCTGAACACAGTCCTTCAGGATCACACTGAGAGGGACAAACAGCACTTTGGTCTTTCTCGTCTCTCTTCACTGACAGCAAAGTCCCCATGTGGGTTAATCCTGAGGCCTGTAAGAAATGTGTCCCAGCCGCTCTCTTCCATGGTTCAGAGCCCCTGGGCACGGAACAGAAGGCTCCTTTACAACTGTGTTTAGAGTCAGGAAGAACAACGGTGAATGCTGGAAACGTGCTGTCAAATCAGAGATTGGTGTAAAACTGGGATCTGTTCCTGACTGAAAGTGAAACAGCAGGTTTAAATTTCCAGTCTGAAAATGACTTGGTAATTACTATGTGGAGATTTAATGTGTTTGTGTGACAGTCCTGAGTCAACCATTTTAGCACAGGTGTTACTTCATTGAAAATAAACCTTTTTGAAACTAAAAAAATTAAATTCTGCATTAAAAATAGCAGACAGAGGAGTTTACAGGAGTATGTTAACTGCTGGTACAATTATACAACAGATATCTGATCTCCAGATAAAGAAGGACCTGCAGCGTGTTTCCAGGAATTCCCAGTTTTATTGATGTGTGAGCGTTAGACACCAGGATTACTAAAAATATACAGAACGTCCACAGGAATGCTATCACGACAGTTACTCTGGGATCACTCCTGCTGTGGAACTCCATCACTGCTGAAGGTTGTAGGCTCAGGGAGTGGGGCCTCCAGGAGTGGACTGTAAGAAAGCTGGGTTTCAGTATCCTGACCGATACATGGTGAGGAACCAGAGGAATCATTAGCAAGGAACTGTCTGGGGTTTTACCTGCCAGTGTAGGTCTAGGGGTGAATGATGCCTGACTCCCTGAACTGTCTTACATTGAACCCAGTTTGGAACAAGCTGGATTCAGTTTCTGGGAGAATAGGGACAAATATCGCCCACAATTGAGGGAGACAAAAACACCCATTAGAGAAGCTGAGAGATCTTTGCAAAAGAAGATGGTGCACAATGGTGATAATAATGGCAAAACCTTTTCCAGCTACATCAGGAGTGAGAAGATGGGAACAGATGGTTTCGAGCCACTGAGAGACAGTTCAGGACAGATTGAAACAGATTTCCAGGCTATGACAGAGCTGTTAAATGACTATTTCACATCATTCTGACTCTGTGGATGATGCTCAGATTCCAGCTGTGGGATGTGCTGTCGACAATATCATAAATATTCAATTAGAAAGGGATTGTCATCCTGGATAAAATAGGAAATCTCAAACTAGATGGTGCTCCAGGTCCAGATGATAGCCACCCAAGGGTGTTTAAAGAGATGGGACGGATGCTCTGTGAGCCCCTTTCCCGTATCTTCAACAGCTCAATAGAGTCAGGGATTGTTCCCTGAGATTGGAAGGTAGGTGATGTAGTTCCCATTTTTCAAATCAGAGCCAGGGAACTACAGGCCCATCAGCATGAGCTCCATCACAGGGAAGGTACTTGAAGGGATCCTAAGAGATGCTGTTTCTGATCACTGGGGAAGAGAAGGAGCCATTAGAGATACTCAACGCGCTTCGGAAAAGAAGATAGCGTCTTACAAACTTGTTTGTGTTTGTGAAGACGTTGCTGTGTTGGTGGATGAGGGGAGACATTGTCTATCTCAGGGTGTAATCCAACAACAACTTGTATTTACAAAGAGGGTTGTGGGGTTGGAGGAGGTGACAGATACTGAGGATCAAGTTGACATTGTCTACCTCAGGGGTGTTAAACTCATTTTCCATGGTGGGTCTGATCTGATATCCTGGCACTGGGTGAGGGTCACAGTCAACAAAAGTTATTAAAATAGAACTAGATGCAGATAAACTTTGTCAGTACTTACTGACATTTAGATTTTATTTGCTACTCCTGCTGCTCCCGATACCTGGCACCTCTTAGCTTGAGCCATCCCATCAACACTTGGAGAAAATGACTGGGCTGAGGTCTGTCTGGGAGAAAACAACAAGGACCATGTGTCATGACAAAATCACAGAAATTTACAGCATATAAGGAGGCCATTCAGCCCATCGTATCTGCCAGTGAAAAAAATCATTCAGTCTAATGCCTCTTTGCAGCTCTTGGTTCTTAACCCTGTAGGATAAGCAACTCAAGAGCATATCCAAGTCATTTTTAAATATGATGAGGCTTTCTGCCTCTCCCACTCTTTCAGGCAGTGAGTTCCAGACCCCCACCACCCCCTGGGTGAAAAAACTCCTCAACTCCTCCCTAATCCGACCAATTATTTTAAATCTATGCCTCCTGTATATTGACCTCTCTGCTGAGTAAAATAACTCGTTCTGAACCAATCTATCTAGGCCTCTCATAATTTTATACACCTCTATTAAATCTCCCCTCAGCTTCGGGGTTTCTCCCGGTGACAGGCCCGGGGTTAACGACCGCCAGATTTCCAGCTCTTTTGGAGGAATTAAAGATTAACAAACTGTAACATCAAAGGACAAAACTTTAAAGGAAACTGAGCTCAGTTATAAAGGGGCCTGGGGGAGGGGAGGGAGGCACCATTTGGGACACAGCACAGGAGGTCCCCCCTCCCTGGTTCCACAAAGACTCCCCTTGGATTGGGCCACGCCTGGGCAGGGTGGCTCAAGGTACAGGAAGCTGCAAGCTGCTAGGCTGAGCTGTGGACTGGGAGGAGTGGGGGGTTTGACTGACAGGCCTGGGGAGGGGGATATCAGGGCAGGTACACACACTGCTCCCCCTTTTCCTCCTGGGATGTTTTACTGGAGTCGTGTTGCTGAGTGTTTCTAAACTCTGTCTCCCTATCCCGGTAATGTAGGTGGATTGTAGGTTGCTGTGAGTGTTGGACGATATTGCCTCTCCTCATTCTTCCTCCTTCTCCCACTCTGAGTTCCAGGCTGCAGGCTCCGGCGGCTTGATATGCCTGAAATGTCAACTCTGTTTCTCTCCACAGATGTTGCTTGACCTAATTCGTATGACCTGCTGAGTACTCCCAGAAATTTCTCCTTTTACATCAAATTTCTAGCATCCACAGTATTTGCTTTTGTTTCATTGCAGATGTTGCTCACAGAAATAAGTTGAGAAACACATTAAGAGCTGGTCTGTATCAGGGTGTGTGTTGGATGCAGAAGTCGGTCCCTGACCACCTCTATCGGTCTTTTTTGTTGCATCAGTTTGAGCTGGAGGAGCAGCTGCTGGTTTAATTCCCAGTATTTTTGAGCCTAGTCAGGTCCAGTAATTTCCTGTGTGAGACTGTCACAGGAAGCAGATTACTCAATGTAAAAGAGTATTAATTCAGTAACAAGTATTTCTGCAGATGCTGTTAATCCATTTTACATATACAGATGTTACTTCATTCTTATGATATGGGTGTCACTGGCCAGACCAGCATATATTACCAATCCCCAGTTGTCCATTGAGAAGGTGATGGTGGACCTTCTTCTTGAACCGCTGCAGTCCATGTGGTGAAGGTGCTCCCACAATGGTGTTAGGGAAGGAGTTACAGGATTTTCACCCAGTGATGATGAAGGAACGGTGATATATGTCCAAGTTAACAACAACTTGTATTTATGTAGCACCTTTAATGTAATAAAATGTTCCAAGGTGTTTCACAGGAGTGTTTATAAAGCAACATTTGACACTGAGCCACATAAGGAGATATTAGGGCAGATGATCAAAAGCTTGATCAGAGAGGTGGGTTTTAATCAGTGTCTGAATCACGGAAGGTGAGGTAGAGAGGCGGAGAGGATTAGGGAGGGATTTCCAAAGGTTATGGCCTTGGCAGCTGAAGGCACGGCCACCAGTGGTGGAGCAATGAAAATCAGGGATGTTCAAGATGCCAGAATTAGATGAACCCTGATCTCTCGGAGGGTTGTAGGGCTGGAGAAGATTATAGAGATAGTGAGGGGTGAGGGAATGGAGGGATTTGAAAACAAGGATGAGGATTTGAAAATTGAGGTGCTGATTAACTGGGAGCCTGTGTAGGCCAGTGAGCACAGTGGTGATGGGTGAACAGGACTGGGTCCGAGTAAGGACACAGGCAGCAGAGTTTTGGATGATCTCAAGTTTACAGAGGGTAGAATGTGGGAGGCCGGCCAGGAGTGTGTTAGAATAGTCACGTTTAGAGGTAACAAATACATGGATGTAAGTTTCAGAGGTAGATGAGCTGAGGCAGTGGCGATGTTACTGAGGTGGAAATAGGTGGTCTGAGTGATGGCACCGATAGGCAGTCGAAAGCTCTTCTCAGGGTCAAATATGACACCAAGGTTATGAAAGGTCTGGTTTAGCCTCAGACAGTTGCCAGGGTGAGGGATAGAGTTGGTGGCTAGGGAGTGGAGTTTGTAGCAGGAACTGAAGACAATGGCTTCAGACTTCCCAATATTTAAATGGAGGTAATTTCTATTCATCCAGTACTGGATGTCAGGATGGTGTGTGACTTGGAGAAGAACTTGAAGGTGTTCGCATACACCTGCTATCCTGGTCACTCTACATGAGAGTTTGGGAGGTTCTGTCAAAGTTCTGAACGAGCTGTACAGCGATCAACTCCCTCTGCTCTCCCTGCCCCTCTCTCTTTCCTCCCATAGAGGGCAGAGTCTTGTGTAGGTCCAGACTGGGTGGCAGGTTCCCTTCCCTGAAGGACATTAGTGACCCAGTTGGGGTTGTACCTCAATCTAGCAGCTTTCATGGTCACTTTTCCGAGCCATAAATTACCAGATTCATTCAGCTCCATTTCACAACCTGCCTTTGTGTTTTTGTGGGTTATCTTATACACTTTTTTTCTTTTTTAAATCAGTTTCACAGGGTTTTAGAAGGGGAGGATTTGCAGCTGGGAAATGCAAAGCAAACATCAGATCAGGATCTGAAGCAGTCGCCCAATTTACTGTAACCAGAATATCACTGGATTTTGAATGTGAAAGGAAAAAGTAGCGATCACAGTGGGGAAAAACTGTACACGTGTTCTGTGCATGGACAAGGTTTCAGCCAATCACCTGGCCTGTCGAAACATAAGTGCAGTCACACTGGGAGGAAACCATGTAAATATGGGGACTGTGGAAAGAGATTGCATTATCCAGTAGAGCTGGAACCTCATCCACGCAGTCACACCCTGGAGAGGCCGTTCACCTGCTCTGAATGCGGGACGGGATTCCCGCAATCATTTGACCTGCTGATATACCAGCGGGTTCACACTGGGGAGAGGCCATTCAAAAGTCCAGGCTGTGGGAATTGCTATAAATGTTCGGCTGAACTGATGTCACATCAGCGTGTTCACACTGATGAGAAACCATTCAGGTGTTCTCACTGCGGGACTGGGTTCAGACAATCGGGCAACCTCACTGCACATCAGCGCATTCACACAGGGGAGAGATCATTCACCTGTTCTGAGTACGGGAGGAGATTCACTCATTCAGCTGCCCTGCTGAGACACCAGCGAGTTCACACTGGGGAGAGACTGTTCACCTGCTCAGAGTGTGGGAAGGGATTCACTCAGTCATCCAACCTGCTGAAACACCAGCAAGTTCATATTTAACTTGGGGATGAGAAATTTCCACCAAATAGCGGATTTCCGACATTGGGGTTTCAGAAATCTACCATTGGCCTTTCCCTTTCCGACCTTAACCAAAAGCCGTCCAACCACGACGCTGCCCAGATGTCTTTTTACCTGTTTTTAAGTCATCTTTACTTTTTATAGTCTTCCACCTCGGTGGAAATGAATTTTAACCAGGAAAGCAAGTGGGTGGAACGAAATACTCCTTCACAACTTCAGTGTGTCAGTCTTCTGTTAATGGCCAAAAAGGAGGTGTGTGTAAACACAGACCAATTCCCAGTGTTTTTCCCTTTTTGGGATATCTTAGCAGAGACCACCTGAGAACTGACACAGCTCATTTGATATGGCTTAAAGTTAATGGTGCAGGATCAGTAGCTGGCAAGTCGCTGGTCTGCAGCAAAAACATTGGTCTGTCAATAGGAATTTGAAACTTGCCCCCATTTACACAGCTGTGTGTGTCTGAAGTAATTTCTGAAAACCCTGCACAAACTGGTTACTGCATGTGAATATCCTGTTGTGAGCATGAACTGTATAAACTGAATATATCCTGTGCTTTACAGCAACTGAAGTGATCTGGAGTTTCCACTTATCAGTTTGCTCAGGTGTTTGGCTGAATTCCATTCATTGTTCATCTCCATTTTCACTGTCTACTGCCCCAGTCACACTGTAAACCTTGAGTCAGTGTGAAGCCGTATTTTGCACCATAGTGATGCAAGACAAGGAGTATAACTCTGGACATCTTTCTTCAATGTGTGGTTTGACATTGCTTAAGATTATCTGGAAATGGCTGTCCTGCACCACAAGTGCTGTGTAATGGCTACAGTGCAACTATCCTGTGAGTTCTCTGCAGTCATTATAAATGGTCACTGGACTTCTGAGACTGATGACACAATACTCTGTACATGTATGAATATGTATATACAGAGTGCTGCCTTTTTCCAAGCCAACACAATAGTTATGATTTTCAGCTCACCTTGCTGTTAAATGCAGCTGCCACTGCACCAATTGATGCAGTAGAACAGGAGCCAGAAGTGTTCATCACTGTTGGGATATACAGCTGTCCATTGGACCTGCTGCATTGTCACAGGGCCATTACCAAACTTTTGAGCCTGATTTGAGGATGATGCAACAGAACCTCAAACTTGTTACTGAAGACGTCGTCGGCTGTCCCTCGATTTGAGGATGACGTCTACTCAAGGTCACGAGTTTCTGCCATGGGTCTTCAGGTTACTGAACAGGCCGATTCTTGATCGGCAGATCTTTGGGCACATGGGGCAGGACGTCCCACCAGGTAGTGGGACCCGGAGTGCAGGATTTGCTTCCCAGAGGTACAATACTAGTCTCATTATTTTTCCACTGTCACTAGCAAGATCTGGGGCAATTTTTATGTTACATAATATTTGGACACTTGGAAGGAAAAAAAACATTTTTAATTCGTTTTCATTTAGAATTGAGATCTGCACTGCAACAAGATTATTTTAGTTCAAAATCTTTATAATGTGACTAATTATTTTAAATTATAAAATGTACCAGGAGTCATGATATTTAATAACAAGCATTCTATATGCACAGGCACCACATTTGCTGAAGTTAATGAGGTTATTTTCCTCTTTAGTAGCTGGAGGTAAATAATTATCTGAAAGAAAATTGGATCGGGAGTATCACATGCTCCGAACAGAATGTATGTGATATTCCTGTCCATTTAAGTTTATGGACAGTAAATTGGACAGGCTGTATAACTGGTATACAATCCTCCCTACCTGGTTTTGCTTTCTGCTTCATTCAGGTGATTATGTCATAACACAAAATAAGAAAAATGTCCCCACTTATGTTCAAGTTTCTGGATTGTCAATGTCTCTGAAATGTTTACTTTTTATTAATTTATATACCTACTGATTTGTGCACATCACTTACCAAGGTACCAGAATGTGCCATCTGGTATGTTTATATATATTACTTTCCATTAAAGTTGACACATCTTCACAGAACACCTTTTACATGAACAAGCTATAAATAGGCAGAAGCAGGACATTGAGATCATGAAACTCTGTAAAACCAATTATCAGCTGTCAGGTAAGTCTCATGAAATTGTATTCTGAGTACAGTGCAATTTTATTCATTACAGATGCAAAATTGCACAAAATTGCCATTACTCAACTAGTTTGCTTCAATAACAGTGCTGTAATTACAAGATTCATTGTCAAAAAAAAAAAATCAGACTTTTTTGTCTCCGGCCACTAATTTTCAAACCTTTTGGTCTTTGGCCACTCTCACCCCTGCATTTATTACTTGTTTTTGTGAAATACTCTCCCTATTAGTGCTCAACTGCTGGATAACTCTGATTACATTTCTATGTGTTTATACATGTCTATAAAGTGTCTGTGTGCCCAGATTTAACTAAGTTGTGATTTGTAACCAATAAATGATGTTTCAGGCATGACTTGTAGTCTGGTATCTTGGTGATTTGTCAAGAAAGATTTAATTCACTCACTCAGCAGCTTGAGAGGAACCAGACTGAGGTTTAATGAACATAAGAAATAGGAGCTGGAGGAGGCCATTTGGCCCTTCGAGCCTGTTCTGCCATTCACCAAAATCACGGCTGATCTTCTACCTCAACTCCACCTTCCCGCACTATCCCCATATCCCTTAATTCACTCAGTACCCAAGAATCTATCAATCTCTGTCTTAAATATACTCAACGACTGAGCATCCACAGCTCCCTGGGGTAGACAATTCCAAAGATTCACAACCCTTTCAGTGAAGAAATTTCTCCTCATTTCAGTCCTAAATGACCGACCCCTTATCCTGAGACTGTGACCCAGTGTTCTAGATTCCCCAGACAGGGGAAACATTTTCTCAGCATCTACCCTGTCAAGTCCCTTAAGAATTTATTATGTTTCAGTCAGATCATCTCTCATTCTTCTAAACTGCAGGGAATAGAAGGCCTAGTCTACTCAATCTCTCCTCATGGGAGGAGATGGATCATAGTGGGGGTGCTGTGGCATAGTGATTATGTTACTGAACTGGTAATCCAGAGGCCTGGATTAATGATGCAGAGACACAAATTCAAATCCCACTACGGAAGTTTAGGATTTAAACTCAATTAATTAAATAAATCTGGGATTAAAAAAAGGCTAGTCTCAGTAATGGTGACCATGAAACTACAGGATTGTCCTAAAAACCCACCTGGTTCATTAATTTTCTTTTAGGAAAGAGATCTGCCATCTTTGCAGTATCTAGTGCCTTCAGTCGTTTCTTGATATCACGTGGAGTGAATCAAATTGGCTGTAGAAATGCAGCAAGACCTGAACAATATCCAGGCTTGGGCTGATAAGTGGCAAGTAATATTCGTGCCACACAAGGGCCAGGCAATGACCATCTCCAACAAGAGAGAATCTAACCATCTCCCCTTGACATTCAATGGCATTACCATCGCTGAATCCCCCACTAACAACATTCTGGGTTTTACCATTGACTAGAAACTGAACTGGAGTCACCATATAAATACCTACAAGAGGAGGTCAGAGGCTAGGAATCCTGCGGCATGTAACTCACCTCCAGACTCCGCAAAGCCTGTCCAAAATCTACAAGGCACAAGTCAGGAGTGTGATGGCATCCTCTCCACTTGCCTGGATGGGTGCAGCTCCAACAAGACTCAAGAAGCTCGACACCATCCAGGACAAAGCAGACCACGTGATTGGCACCCCATCCACAAACATTCACTCCCTGCACCACCGACGCACAGTGGCAGCAGCGTGTACCATCTACAAGATGCACTGCAGCAATGCACCAAGTCTCCTTAGACAGCACCTTCCAAACCCGTGACCTCGACCAAGTAGAAGGACAAGGGCAAAAAATGCATGGGAACACCAACGCCTGCAAGTTCCCCTCCAAGCCACACACCATCCTGACTTGGAACTATATCGCTGTTCCTTCACAGTCACTGGGTCAAAATCCTAGAATTCCCATCCTAACAGCACTGTGGGTCTACCTACCCCACATGGACTGCAGCGGTTCAAGAAGGCAGCTCACCACCACCTTCTCAAGGGCAATTAGGGATGGGCAATAAATGCCAGCCTAGCCAGTGATGCCCACATCCCATGAATGAATTTTTAAAAACTCAATCTGCCCTATATGTGACCTCAGACCCACAGAAATGTGGCTGACTTAACTGCCCTATGAAACGGCTCAGCAAGACATTCAGTTATGTTCAATGAGGTGGCTCACGACCACATTCTCAAGGGGAATTAGGAATGGCCAATAAATGCTGGCTTTTCCATTAATATCCACATTCTGTGAGTAAGTAGAGCAATCTCCTCATCCCAGGACTCAGACTAGTCAACCTGTGTTACATTTGCTCAGGGGGAACTATGTCCCTTTTTATGTAAGGAGACCAAAACTGCACACAGTTCTCCAGGTGGGGCCTCACCAATGTCCTGTATGACTGTAGTAAGACTTCTTTACTCTTATACCCCAATCCCTTTGTAACAAAAGCTAACATACCATTTGCCTTCCTAATTGCTTACTATACCTGCATGTTAACTTTCTGTGATTCACATATGAGGATACCAGGTCCCTCAGAATGGAAACATTCTGGCGGCACAGTGGCGCAGTGGTTAGCACCGCAGCCTCACAGCTCCAGGGACCTGGGTTCGATTCTGGGTACTGCCTGTGTGGAGTTTGCAAGTTCTCCCTGTGTCTGCGTGGGTTTTCTCCGGGTGCTCCGGTTTCCTCCCACAAGCCAAAAGACTTGCAGGTTGATAGGTAAATTGGCCATTATAAATTGTCACTAGTACAGGTAGGTGGTAGGGAAATATAGGGACAGGTGGGGATGTTTGGTAGGAATATGGGATTAGTGTAGGATTAGTATAAATGGGTGGTTGATGTTCGGCACAGACTCGGTGGGCCGATGGGCCTGTTTCAGTGCTGTATCTCTAATAAAATAAAAATAAAAATTTTTCAGTCTCTCACCATTCATAAAAACTGATTTTTTTATTTTTCCTATCAAAGTGGAATACTTCCTACTTTGACACATTGTATTCCATCTGCCATATTCTTGCCCACTCACCCAACCTGTCTATATCCCTCTGCAGCCTGTTTGTGTCCTCACTGCTTACTTTCCCACCTAACTCTGTATCCAGGTTTGCCGATGATACATTACACTCAGTCCCTCTTACAGACAGGTAGGAAATGGGGTGACTGGCTTCCACTTTTCACCTCTCAACTGACCACAGATAGTGTTTTTGTTAAACTAGTGTTTTAGCCCCTGAGTGTTTTAAGGGTCAAATAAACAGACCAGTGACACGTTTTCTTGTAGGTTTAAAGAGAGAAAGATAACTATTTTTTCCACAATAACTGAATTGTTCACAACCTTCACCCACTCACACACATTCACACACATAAGGATCGATGTATAGAAAGGAAAAGGTAAGATGCACTTAAAGTCCCAAGTGATGTCAGAGTTTTGTGGTTTGCAAAAACCTGTTGATTCATCTCAGGAGGAAAGTCTTTTCAAAGATGCAGGCCTGGATGTTTGTAGTCTTGAACTTGCTGAAGTGTTTCAGACTTCTGGTTTACTTCCGCCGGTGGGGAATTCAAAGTCACCTTGCAACTTCTCTCGGCCTCAGTTGTTCAAAGATGGTTTGAAACTGTTTTTGTAGGCAAGGCACCTTTGCTTAGCTGGTCAGCCTCACAGCTTCTCTGGCTGGAAGTATACAAACATACGAATTAGGAGCAGGAGTAGGCCACTCGGCCCTTCGAGCCTGCTCTACCATTCTATAAGTTCATAGCTGAACTGATTATTCCACATTTCCACCTACTCCCGATAATTTTCCACCCCCTTGCTTATCAAGAATCTATCTACCTCTGCCTTAAAAATATTCAAAGACTCTGCTTCCATCGCCTTTTGAGGAAGACAGTTCCAAAGACTCACGACCCTACACACTGTTTGTATCCAAGTTGATATTAGGGTAGTTGAAATCTCCAACTATTATTGCCCTATAGTTTTTACACTCTGAAATTTGTCTACATATTTGTTCCTCTATCTCCCTCTCACTATTTGGGCGTCTATAGTAAAGGCCTGCCGAGGTCACAAAATAAAACCCGACCCAAACCCAACAGAACCACATCAGACCCAAGCCCGACCCAGCCTGAGTCCCTCCATTTTTTCCTGCACCCGACCCAACCCAAACACCGGAATGTTCCCTTCACTTACCTTGTGACTCCCAATCTTCAGGGAGCTGCAGCACGAGCATGATGATGTCATAGAGACGCACACTCGGTCACTGTGCAGACTCAGAGTTTCCCTCTTTGACATCCCGGACTCCCAGCTCAGGTAGGTTTTTCACTTTTCACACTTCTTGCTGTGTGTATCCGACTGGCCCGACCCCGACACATGTCGTTGGGTCCCGTCGGCTTCATGTCAGGTAGCAGGCCTTTAGTCTATGGTTCACTCCTAGTAGTGTGGCTGCCCCTTTTATTTCTGATCTCCACCTATACGGCCTCATTTGATGATTCATTTAGTATATCATCCCTCTTCAATGCTGTTGTTGATTCCTTAACCAATAATGCTACACCCCTCTCTATCCCGCCTGAAAACTCTATATCCAGGGATGTTGAGCTACCATTCTTATTTATTTAGAGATACAGCACTGAAACAGGCCCTTCGGCCCACCGAGTCTGTGCCGACCAACAACCACCCATTTATACTAACCCTACAGTAATCCCATATTCCCTACCACCTCCCTACACTAGGGGCAATTTACAATGGCCAATTTACCTATCAACCTGCAAGTCTTTGGCTGTGGGAGGAAACCGGAGCACCCGGTGAAAACTCACGCAGTCACAGGGAGAACTTGCAAACTCTGCACAGGCAGTACCCAGAATCGAACCCGGGTCCCTGGAGCCTGGAGGCTGCGGTGCTAACCACTGTGCCACTGTGCGTCCCCTTTAAGCCAAGTTTCCATTATAGCAACAATATCATGTTGCCACGTGTCTATCTGTGCCCTAGGCTCGTTGGCTTAATTTACTATACTCCTTGCATCTAAATAAATACCTTTTAACACTGCCAAATTCCTGTGCTGCACACTTTTTAACCTTTGCTTTTTCTGCCCTTCCGAATCACTCGCTAACTTTTTGCCTTCCGTTCCCTGGCCTGAAATTGTCCTATCTGGAACTACCCTCAGGTTCCCATCCCCCTGCCAAACTAGTTTAAACCATCCCCAGCAGCACTAGCAAAACTTCCTGCAAGGATATTTGTCCCAGGCCTGTTCAGATGTAGACCGTCCGGTTTGTACGGGTCCCACCTTCCCCAGAACCAGTCCCAATGGCCCAAATATCTGAAGCCCTCCCTCCTGCACCATCTCCCCAGTCACGCATTCATCTGGTGTATTTTCCTATTTCTATACTCACTAGCACGTGGGCTTGGGAGTAATCTGGAGATTACTACCTTTGAGGTTCTGCTTGCTAATCTCTTTCCTAACTCCCTAAACTCAGCCTGCAGGACCTCATCCCTCTTTCTTCCTATATCATTGGTACCAATGTGGACCACAATCTCTGGCAGTGCGCCTTCTCCCTCATGTCCAGAGGCATAGAATTGTAAAGAAGTGAAGTTATGTTAAATTTGTATTGAACTTTTGTTAGATCACACTTGGAGAACTGTGAACAGATCTGGTCTCTATACTATAAACAGGATATGGAGGCACTGGAAAAGGTGTAAGGAAGATTTGCAAGGTTGGTCCTAGAACTGAGAGGATAAACTTATCAGGAAAGGCTGAACAGGCTGGAGCCCTTTCCCCCAGATAAAGGAGATGGTTGATGGATGATCTGATAGAGGTCTTTAAGATTATTAAAGGGTTATACAGGCTGGATGTAGAGAAAATGTTTTCACTTGTGGGGGATTCCAAAACTAGTGGTGATGAATATCAGATAGTCACTAATAAATCCAACAGAGAATTCAGGAGAAACTTCTTTACCCAAAGAGAGGGAAGAATGTGGAACATGCTACCACAGGGAGTAGTTGAGATGAATAGCAGACATACATTTAAGGGGAAGCTAGATAAGGACGTGAGGGAGAAAGGAATGGAAGGTTATGCTGATCGGATTGGATGAAATGTGCACCATCCTCTTTTCTAAAGATCTCTCAGCTTCTCTAATGGCCGCTTTTGTCTCCCTCAATTGTGGGTGATATTGCCCAAAATACAAAGACCAGAAGTCTAGTTTCACAAAGCTACTCGGCCTTTCCACTGCCCCCAGGCGTTACCACCTGCCGGTTCATTTACATGTTCTCAATGGCTGACTCCTTGTTTTACAATCCAAAAGTCTGGGAGGGTGAAACCCATTGTTCTTCAGGTGTTAGTGCTGTAATCTCTGTTCTTCAGAAAACAGTCTTGGATCTGTTCCCTCTGTTGTCCTGGTAACCTTTTACAGAGTGGAGGGGAGGTCAGCTGACCACCTGGAGTCCATCGTGAACTTTAAAAAAATCACAATCTATAAGATATAATCATGTTACAAGGTCCAGTGATCCTAACACCAGTTCACAACAGAAATGAACTGTGACTCTGACTCAGTTGTTACCATTGTTACCTCTGAGTCAGAAGGTTGTGGGTTCAATTCCCACTCGAGAGTTTGCTGTGTGCAATTGGCTGCTGTGTTTCCTACATTATAACAGTGACTACACTTCAATCGTACTTCATTGACTGTAAAGCACTTTGACATGTCCTGACGTAGTGGAAGATGCTGTATACGTGCAGATCTTTCTTTAACCGTCAGAATGAACGTGGTTCAGTCCTGGCTTAACAGCAATAGCAGCAGAATCCAACCACTGCAGTCAACTGTGAACTTGCTGGTGTTTCAGCAGGTTGGACAAACAAATGAATCCTTTCCCACACTCTGAACAGCTGAATGGCCTCTCCCCAGTGTGAACTCGCTGGTGACTCATCAGGGCGGATGAAGTAGTGAAACCTTTCCCACACTTGGAGCAGGTGAACGGCCTCTCCCTAGTGTAAGCACTTTGGTGTTTCACCATTTCACATCTGCTTTTAAAGGTCTTCTCACATTCAGAACATTTAAAAGGTCTCATCACTGTGAATGTTCTTGTGTGTCAGCAGGTTGGATGACTGAGTGAATCCCTTCCCACACACTCGAGCGCAAGTGAACGGTCTCTCCCCAGTGTGAACTCACTGGTGTCTCAGCAGGGTGGATGAACAGGTGAATCTATTCCCATACTCAGAGCAGGAGAACAGCCTCTCCCCGGTGTGAGTGCGTCAATGAGTTTCCAGCTGGGATGAGTAACTGAATCCCTTCCCACAGTTTTTCCATAGTGCAGGTGTCCTTGTGTCTCTCCAGGTTGGATGATCAGTTGAAGCCTCATCCACACACAGAACACGTGTACAGTTTCTCCCCACTGTGAATGGTGTGATGTTTTTTCAGGCTGTGTAACTGGTTCAAGCTCTTTCCACAGTCAGGGCACTGGAACACTCTCACTCGGGTGTGTGTGTCTCGGTGCTTTTCCAGTCACACTGATTTTGAAATCTTTTCCCACAGACAGAACAGACAAACATTTCTCCTTCCACATTCAAAGTCTGAAGATATTCAGTTCTTGATAAATCGAGTGACTGTCAGATTTTGATGTGATATTTAGTTTGAGCTTCCTGGAAATCATTCTCTTCTCATACCCTTTAAAAAGTTTACAAAAGCCATCACTGTCAGTACAGGATAGAAATTCAGAACAGACAATTCTGGTTTCTATGGAACATTCTTTCCTCTCTCTTTCCGTCAAACATGTGGTCCATTCAAAGTAAAAGAAGCCAAAATCAGCAGCTAAGTCCCAACAAAAGCAAAATACTGCAAATGCTGAAAATCTGAAATAAAAACACAAACTGCTGGAAACAGTCAGCAGGTCTGGCAGCATCTGTGGAGAGAGAATCAGAGTTCATGTTTCAGGTCGATGACCTTTCATCAGAACTGGGAAAGTTTAGAAATGTATTAGGTTTTGAGCAAGTGATGTGGGGGGGAGGGGGGGGAGGGTGGAGAACAAAATGGAAGGTCTGTGATAGGGGTGAGGGTGGGAGAGATTAAATGACAAAGATGTCATGGAAGAAAAGGCAAAGGGAGTGTTAATAGTTGTAGTAAAAGACAAAGCATTTACCCAGAGAGTGTTAATGGCAGAATAATTAAAAGTTCTGTCCAAAAGCAAAATCATGAAAAATAAGTTTAAGACTGACACATGGTGGAAAAAACAGTCAAATAGGATTCATGGTCTGAAATGGTTGAACTCAATGTTGAGTCCTGGGAGATATCAGACTCACAGGAGTACAGCTCACAGTAGTGTTCAGCCCAGCGAGACTTCCCTTTACTTCTGTCGATGAGTATTTTACCATCTGCTGACTTCAGGGGAGCAACTTTGGTGATGGCAGGGTCAAGCTCCCTCTTGATTCCTCTGTACATTGCTCATAGATTTCCTGTCACATGCAGTTTGGATTTCTTGACATAAGCTGATCCAGTGTTTGTTTGCACAGTATCTTCCTCTCCTTTGCAAGGCTGTCTTGGCTACTTTCAGGTTGTGCAGTGTCTTAGCTATTGGGTTTATGCAGGCTTTATTTTTTGCATCTATGACAGATTTTATCTCAGCTGAGTAGGTTTCAAACCAGCCCTTGTTGCAGGTTCTGCCTTTACCAAATGATGCTTCTGCTGCTTCGTCGATGATTGAGCTCAGTGACTTCCAAACTTCATCAATGTCCCCATCGGTGCTTTCCGTTAAGTCTTTGGTGGGTAGAAGTGTTCTAGTGGCAGTGTGAAGTGCTGGGATTTGGCATCATTGCTTATACAAGGGATGTTGACGTGTGGCGGGCTGTCATGTTTGGATCTGTGGAACTTTCGGGGGCGCACCTTCACTCTGCTGCTGATCAGAGAGTGGTCGGTGTCGCAATCTGCTCTCTGGTAGGTGTGGGTGTGAAGAACACTGGGTAGATTGTGTCTCCTTGTGATGACTAGGTCTAGTTAGTGCCAATGCCTGTAACTTGTTCTCCTTGACTATAAGCATCAAGAAAACCATGGTCATGGGACAAAGTGTTGCATCAGAGACACACAGAGCGGGAGAGAGAGAGGAGCACTGCCGGAGTGGAGGTTTAAAAAGCGCACCAAATAGAGGCCTGCTACCCGACCCGAACCTGACGGGACCCGATGACATGACGGGTTCGGGTCGGGTCAGGCCGAGTCCAGGTCGGGTCGGGCCAAGTCGGGTCGGACACACACGGTAAGCACTCTGCCGGTAGGTACTGAAATTTTAAAAAAAGACTTACCTGAGCTGGCAGTCCGGGATGAAACTGAGTCTGCGCAGTGAGCGAGTGACGTCACTATGACATCATCACTCACGCGCTGCAGCTTCTTGCAGGTTCGGTGAAAGTAAGGTAAGTAAACGGATGGTCGGGTCGGGTCGGGTCCGGGGCTAAATTGGAGGGACTCGGGCTGGGTCAGGCTCGGGTCTGCTGTGGTTCGGTCGGGTTCCTTTTTCCAAACCTGAGCAGGCGTCTAGCAACAAAAGTCGAGACTCGGAGACCAGAGTCAGAGCGAGACAGAGAGAGGAGCACCGCCGGAGCGGAGGTTTAAAAAGCGCGCCAAAAAGCCAGAGTCGGAGACTGGAGGCAGACATAGCGGGAGCAGAGCAGGGGAAAAAAAACTGAAAAGTGACATCCGTGTGACTCACAATCTCAGAGAGAGCATGGAAGAAGTTACCTGTTTGGTGAGTATCTGGTAAGTGATTAAGGTCCATTTTAATCCTAACGTTAAAAATAGTAAAGGAATTAGTGGTGAGCTTAATAAAATATATTAAAAGGAAAATAAAATAAAATAATTGAATAAAATAATTAAGTAGTCAATAAAAACACATTAAGAGTGGCAGGACAGGTGATATGTCACAGCTGCATGTGGGAGCTCCTGGATACCAGCGTGATTCAGGGCAAACACATCTGCAGTAAGTGTTTGCGGCTCAAAGAGCTTCAGCTCAGAGTCATTGAACTGGAATCCGAGCTGCAAACACTGAGGGAATTTAGTTACAAGATTAGGTTGGAGAAGCTGGGCTTGTTCTCCTTTTACCAAAGGGGATTGAGTTAAGATCTGATCGAGATGTACAAGATTATGACTGGTTTAGATAAGGTAGACAAAGAAAAGCTGTTCCCATTAGCTGATGGTAGAAGTACTAGGGGACACAGATTAAGGTTTCAGGCATGATACAATAAGGCTGTGAGGAAGAAGTTTTTTTACACAGCGAATGGTAATGACCTGGAACTCACTGCCTACGAGGGTGGTGAAAGCAGAGACAATCAATGATTTCAAAAGGAAATTAGATGGGCACCTGAGGGAAATAAACCTGCAGGATTACAGGGATAGAGCAGGGGAATGGGACTGACTGGATTGTTCTACAGAGAGCTGGCATGGAATCAAAAAGCTGAATGTCCTCCTTCTGTGCTGTAAAGACTCATTTGTGTCATCTCCACTTGTAATTTAACCCTTAGAGTCCAGGCATCAGGTAAATCTACGCTGCACTTCCTCCAAGGCCAATACATCCTTCCTAAGGTGTGGTGCCCAGAACTGAACACAATACTCCAGCTGTGGTCTAATCAGGGCTTTGTGTATCTCAGTGATTTTCCAGTCACACTGATACCTGAAATCTTTTCCCACAGACAGAACAGACAAACCTTTTTCCTTCCACATTCAAAAGCTGATGATATTCAGGTCCTGATTAATTGAGTGGCTCTGTCAGATCTTGATATGATGTTTGGTTTGAGTTTCCCCATCTGCAAATCCTCCCTTTCTAATACCCTGTAAAAGGAGTTTACAAAAGCCATCACCGTCAGTCCAGGATAGAAATTCACAACATTTTCTCCTCCTGCTTCCTGGCCCAGGATGGCTGAACATGCACCCTGCTGCACATTGTCCCGAGGGAGGCAACACACCACCTTGGATTCAGGTCTGCAGCTGCAGAAACGCCTGTCTATTCCCCTGACTATTGAATCTCCTATCACTATTGCTCTTCCAGTCTTCTTTGTGCCCCCCTGTGCAGCTGAGCCAACCGTGGTGTCATGGACTTGCTCTGGCTGCACGCCCCAGAGAACCATTATTTTCCTCAGTATTCAGAACTAAAAATACTGGTTGGAGAGTGGAATGCACTCAGGGGTCGCCTGCACTTCCTGCCTGTTTCTTCTCGACGGTCTTTTGGCCATCCATTCCCTCTACCCCTGCATCCTCTTAAAGCTGCAGGGTGACATCTATAAATGTTCTATCCACAAAGCTCTCACCTCACAGATGTACCACAGGGACACCAGCTGCTGTTCATTCTCCAAAATCCAGAGCTCAAGCTGCTGCAAGTTTTTTGTTATTCATTCATGTGATGTGGGTGTCGCTGGCTCGACAAGTAGTTATTGCCCATCCCTAATTGCCCTTGAGAACTGAATGGCTTTCTACGCTGTTTCAGAGGGCATTTAAAAGTCAACCACATTGCTACGGATCTGGAGTCACATGTAGGCCAGACCAGGTAAGGAAAGCAGATTTCCCATCTCATGAACCAGATGGCTTTTTAATTCCAGATTTATCAATTGAATTCAAATTTCACCTTCTGCCGTGGTGGGATTTGAACCCATGTTCCAGTGACCATACAAGTACGCCACCGCCTCCCCTTCCTGCACAAATGGGTCTCTGAAGTTCTCACATCGCACAGGACGTGCACTCGAGGTCTGAGCAGCCCCACCGTTGACAGGAATTTGGAACTTTTAACCGCAATGGCTTTTGTCATCAAAAAGGATTGTGTAATATATCAGTGTAGTGTGACATGTTCAAGTGTTGAATAAGTAAAGAAAATATATTTGATTACAATTTGGGGTATCAGCTATTTACAAAGTGCTATTTAGTTAATTGGGGATTTTTTTTTTAAGTTTAGTGGTTATAATAAAAGACTTAAAATGTGAAATCTTGTTAAATTGGTCTGGGGGTTCATATCTTAATGGTCTCTCTGAACTTGTAACAACTGGAAAGTGGGATTAATCTGAATACCTCTTTTTCAGCTGGCACAGACACAATGGGCTGAATGGCCTCCTTCTATGCCATAAATTTTCTACATTATCGATTTTCTCTAGCACAGGATGTGCACTCCAGAGGTTAGAGCAGCCCTGCCATTCCTCTATCTATTTGATAATAAAACTTGTGACTACGAATAAACCTCACTACTTAAAAATAAAAAAGACTCACCAGCTACTCATTTCCCTTCTGTTGGTGTCAGTTAAATCTAGGGAAACTGCTCCTTATTCTGAGGAAAACTGGAATGTTTAATTTCCAGTTCTGAAGAAAGGTCACTGACCTGAAACGTTAACTCTGCTTCTCTCTCCACAGATGCTGCCAGACCTACTGAGCGTTTCCAGCATTTCTTGTTTTTATTTCAGATTTCCAGCATCCGCAGTATTTTTCTTTTAATTTAACTGCCACCTCCTTGGACAAACTTCCTAACTTTGGAGAAAGGTACAATACTGACCAGCCAATCAACTCACAGGCTTCCTGACTCGGCGGCTGAATAGGGGAGGCGCTACACCATCAATTTAATAGTGTCTCCCCCTCCGCCCCCGGGCTCTCGCCGCACATCGGACGAACCCGGCGGCTGTGATTTGAGTCCTGAGAACCGCTGAAACTCAGAGTTGCAGAAGGTGCTCTCAGCTTCCGGGAGCCGCACCGCGCATGCTCCGCACTGATAGGCGGGCACCGTGTAGGCGGGGCAACTCTGCGTCTGCGCATTACTGCCCTTCTGTTGGGGATAGGCCGTATTTGCCCACGCGGAGCATTCTGGGCAGTATAGGCTGTCATTTATAAGTCGGAGAATGGACGGGCAGTTCATGTTTCATACTCAGAAAAATAAAATGGTATAAAACAGTGAACATATATTAACGTAACCACTAGGTGCTGCATCAGTGGCACATTCGCAAATGCTAATCGACTGAAACATCACTGTCTGCGACGTCTGTGGCAGCTGCCAGGAATAAAGATAGCGCTGCTCAATTTGACACAAAACACGAATTAAATCCAAACCGCCTCAATGGTCGCATTCAGGTCCCTGCTCCCTCCCGCGATCGCAGCTTCAATCGCCCCCTTCAGTTCCCCGCTCAATCACCGCTTCTCTTCCCCGCTCCGTCCGCCGTCTGTCTGCTCGCCATTCCCGAATACTTGCCGCTCCCTTCCGGCGCTCGTATTGGGAGGTTCAATGGCGGAGCTTCAACCCAACATTCTCGGCGATGGAAAAAAGTTCCCTATTCACAGCACAGGAATCCAGTGCGCAGGCGCTGTGGGATAGTGTTTGAGGCATGCGCAGTGCCGAAATTCTTTTCGCGCAAACGCAATACCCAGCAGTGTTTGGAGCATGCGCATTGCAAGTGATGGCGGCGGACAGGAGCTTATGAATCGTATCTGAGGATATCAGGGCAGGTATATACACTGCTTCCCCCTTTTCCTCCTGGGATGTTTCACTGGAGTCGTGTTGGTGAGTGCTTCTAAACTCCGTCTCCCTATCCCGGTAATGTAGGTTGCTGTGAGTGTTGGATTATATTGCCTGTCCTCATTCTTCCTCCGTTTCACACTCCAAGTTCCAGGCTGCAGGCTCTGGCGGCTCCATGTGCCTGAAACGTTAACTCTGTTTCTCTCTCCACAGATACTGCCTGACCTGCTGAGTATTTTCTATATTTTCTCCTTTTATTTCAGATTTCCAGCATCCACAGTATTTCGGTTTTATTTTAATGCAAGCATTGCTCACAGAACTGAGTCGAGAAACACAGACGGATCAGTTAAGAGCCGGTTTGTATCGGGGTGGGTGTTGGATGTGGATGTCGGTCCCTGACCTCCTGTGTAGGTCTTTTTTCTTGTATCTGGAGTGGAGATGGAGGAGCAGCTGCTGGCCTTTGAGCCCAGTCAGGCCCAGCAATTACCAATGTGTGACTATCAAGGGAGGAGAGGCTGTTAAATAGACACCGATCACTCAATGTGAAAGAGTTAAAGTAACAAGTATTTCTGTAGATGCTTTTTAATCCATTTGACATATACAGATATTTTTACTTCATTGTTGGGATATGGGCGTCACTAGCCCATATATTGCTAATCCCCAACTGCCCATTGAGGTGGTGATGGTGGGCCGCCTTCTTGAACTGCTGCAGTCTGTGTAGTGAAGGTGCTCCCACAATAGGAAGGAGTTACAGGATTTTCACCCAATGATGTCAAGTTAACAACAACTTGTATTTATGCAGCACCTTTAATGTAATAACATGTTCCAAGGCGTTTCACAGTAGTGTTATAAAACAACATTTGACACAGCCACAGAAGGAGATAATAGGGCAGTTGACCAAAAGCTTGATTAAAGAGGTGGGTTTTAAGAAGTGCCTGAATCACGGAAGGTGAGGCAGAGAGGATTAGGGAGGGATTTCCAAAGCTTACAGCCTGGGCAGCTGAAGGCACGGCCACCAGTGGTGGAGCAATGAAAATCAGGGATGCTGAAGTTGCCAGAATTAGATGATCCCTGATCTCTCGGAGGGTTGTAGGGCTGGAGGAGATTATAGAGATGGTGAGGGAATGGAGGGATTTGAAAACAAGGATGAGGATTTTAAAATGGAGTTGCTGCTTAACTGGGAGCCTGTTAGGCCAGCGAGCACAGTGGTGATGGGTGAACAGGACTGGGTCTGAGTAAGGACACAGGCAGCAGAGTTTTGGATGATTTCAAGTTTACAGAGGGTAGAATGTGGGAGGCCGGCCAGGAGTGTGTTAGAATAGTCAAGTTGAGAGGTAACAGATGCATGGATAAAAGTTTCAGAGGCAGATGAGCTGAGGCAGTGGCGAAGTCTGGCAATGTTACTGAGGTGGAAATAAGTGGTCTGAGTGATCGCACCAATATGCAGACGGAAGCTCATCTTGGGGTCAAATCTGACACCAAGGTTATGAATGGTCTGGTTTAGCCTCAGACAGTTTCCAGGGAGAGGGATAGATTTGGTGGATAGGGAGTGGAGTTTGAAGCGGGAAATGAAGATAATGGCTTCAGACTTCACAGCATTTAATTGGAGGAAAGTTCTATTCATCCAGTACTGGCTGTCAGACAAGTCAGGATGGTGTGTGACTTGGAGGTGATGGTGTTCACATACACCTGCTGCCCTGGTCCTTCAAGATGATGGAAGTTGAGGCTTTGGAAGGTACTGTCGAATTTCTGGTCGAGTTGTAAATATATAAAATTCCTCTCCTCTTCCTGCCACTCTCACTTCGCCCTCCCTCTCTCCAGAGCATCTTGTGTAGGTCCAGACTGGGTGACAGGTTCCTTCCCTGAGTGAACCAGTTGGGGTTGTACCTCAATCCAGTAGCTTTCATGGTCACTTTTTCCTCGTGTCGGCCCCATAAATTATCAGATTCATTCAGCTCCATTTCACAACCTGCCTTTGTTTTTGTAGGTTCTCGCAAACACTTTTTTTTTTCCTTGTGAAATCAATTTCACAGGGGTTTTGAAGGGGAGGAATTGCAGCCGTGAAATGGAAAGCAAACGTCAGATCGTGATCTGAAGGAGTCGCCCAATTTATCGTAACCTGAATATCACCAGATTTTGAACATGGAAGGAAAAAGCACCGATCACAGTGGGGAGAAACTGTACACGTGTTCTGTGTGTGGACGAGGTTTCAGCCGATCATCTGGCCTGTCGAAACACAAGCGCAGTCACACTAGGAAACAACCACGTAAATACGGGGACTGTGGAAAGGGATTGAATTATTCAATTGAACTAGAAACTCATCCACGTAGTCACACCCGGGAGAGGCCATTCACCTGCTCCAAGTGTGGGAAGGGATTCACTCAATCATCCCACCTGCTGAGACATCAGCGAGTTCACACTGGGGAGAGACCTTTTAAATGTCCAGACTGTGGGAATTGCTATAAATGTTTGGCTGAACTGATGTCCCATCAACGTGTTCACACTGACGAGAGATCTTTTAAATGTCAAGACTGTGGGAATTGCTATAAAAGTTCTGCTGAACTGATGTCCCATCAACGTGTTCACACTGACGAGAGACCATTCAGGTGTTCTCACTGCGGGACGAGGTTCAAGCGATCATCTGATCTCACTGTACACCAGCGCACTCACACCGGGGAGAGGCCATTCACTTGCTTCGTATGTGGGAAGGGATTCACTCGATCATCCAACCTGCTGACACACCAGCGAGTTCACACTGGGGAGAGGCCATTCATCTGCTCAGAGTGTGGGAAGGGATTCACTCAGTTATCCAGCCTTGTGACACACCAGCGAGTGCATGCTGGTGAGAGGCCGTTCACCTGCTCTGAGTGTGGGAAGGGATTCACTCGATCATCCAACCTGCTGACACACCAGCGAGTTCACACTGGGGAGAGGCCATTCATCTGCTCAGAGTGTGGGAAGGGATTCACTCAGTTATCCAGCCTTGTGACACACCAGCGAGTTCACACTGGGGAGAGACCGTTCACCTGCTCAGAGTGTGGGAAAGGATTCACTCAGTTATCCAGCCTTGTGGTACACCAGCGAGTTCACACTGGGGAGAGGCTGTTCACCTGCTCAGAGTGTGGGAAGGGATTCACGCAGTCATCCAGCCTTGTGGCACACCAGCGACTTCACAGTGGGGAGAGGCCGTTCACCTGCTCAGAGTGTGGGAAGGGATTCACTCAGTTATCCAACCTGCTGAAACACCAGCGAAGTCATAAGTAACTCAGAGAAATTCTGCCAAATAGCAATTTCCGACATTGGGGTTTCAGAAATCCACCATTGGCTTCTCTCTTTCAAAACAAAAGATCGGCTTTGAAAAAAATTGCTGACAGTTCTGACATTTTTATTTTTAAAGCCACGCAACCACAAAGCTGCCTGGTGGTCTTTTTACCTGTTTTTTAAGTCATCTTTATTTTTTATAGTCTTCTACTTTGATGGAAATGAACTTCAACCAGGAAAGCAAGTGGGTGGAACTGCATACTCCTTCACAACCTCAGTGTGTCAGTCTTCTGTAAATGGCCAAAAAGGTGTGTGTAAACATAGACCAATTCCCAATGTTTGTTTTTGCCTTCATGGGATATCTTAGCAGAGAGCACCTGAGAACTGACACAGCTCATTTGACATGGTTTAAAATTAATGGTGCAGGATCAGTAGCTGGCAAGTCGCTGGTCTGCAGCAAAAACATTGGTCTGTCAATAGGAATTTGAAACTTGCTTCCGTTTACACAGCAGTGTGTGTCTGAAGTAATTTCTGATAACCCTGCACAAACTGGTTACTGCAAGTGAACATCCTGCAGTGAGCATGAGCTGTATAAACTGAATATGTCCTGCGCTTTGTGGCAACTGAAGTGATTGGGAATTTCCACTTATCGGTTTGCTCAGGTGTATGGCTGAATTCCATTCATTGTTCATCTCCACTTTCACTGTCCACTGCCCCAGTCACACTGTAAACCTTGAGTCAGTGTGAAGCTGTCTTTTGCACCATAGTGATGCAAGGAATGGAGTATAACTCAGGCCATCTTTTTTCAGTGTGTGGTTTCCCATTGCTAAAGATTATCTGGACAAGGCTGTCCTGCACCACAAGTGCTGTGCATTGGCTACAGTGCAACTATCCTGTGAGCTCTCTGCACTCACTATAAATGGTCACTGGGCTTCTGAGGCTGATGGCACAATACTCTGTACATGTATGAATATGTATATACAGAGTGCTGCCTTTTTCCAAGCCAACACAATAGTTATGATTTTCAGCTCACCTTGCTGTTAAATGCAGCTACCACTTCACCAATTGATGCAGTAGAACAGGAGCCAGAAGTGTTCATCACTGTTGGGATATACAGCTGTCCATTGGACCTGCTGCATTGTCACAGGGCCATTACCAGACTTTTGAGCCTGATTTGGGGATGATGCAACTTGTTACTGTAGAGGTCATCATCGGCTGTCCCTCGATTCGAGGATGACGCAAGGTTCTGCCATGGGTCTTCAGGTCACTGAACAGGCCAATTCCCGACCTGCAGATCTTTGGGCACATGGGGCAGGACGTCCCACCAGGTAGTGGGACCCGGAGTGCAGGATTTGCTTCCTAGAGGTACAACACTAGTCTCATTACTTTTCCACTGTCACTAGCAAGATCTAGGACAATTTTTACGTTGCATAATATTTGGACCCATTGAAGAGGAAACAACACATTTTTAATTAGTTTTCATTAAGATTATAATGAGATGTGCACTGCAAACAAGATTATTTTAGTTTAGCATCTTTATAATGTGACTAATTATTTTAAATTATAAAATCTACCATGAGTCATGATATTTAAAAGCATTCCAGCTGCAGAGGCACCACATTTGCTAAAGTTAATAAGTTTATTTTCCTCTTTGGTACTTGGAGGTAATTATTGTCTAAATGAAAATTGGGTTGGGAATATCACATTCTCCTAACAGAATGTATGTGATATTCCTGTCCATTTCAGTTATTGGACAGCAAATTGGACAGGCTGCATAACTGACATACAATTCTCCCTACCTGGTTTTGCTTTCTGCTTCGTTCAGGTGATTATGTCAGAGCACAAAATAAGAAATGACCCCACTTATGTTCAAGTTTCTGGATTGTCAATGTCTCTTAAATGGTTACTTTTTACTAATTTATATACCTACTGATTTGTGCACATCACTTACCAAGGTACCAGAATGTGCCATCTGGTATGTTTATATATATATATTGCTTTCCATTAAAGTTGACACATCTTCACAGAACACCTTTTACATGAACAAGCTATAAATAGGCAGAAGCAGGACATTGAGAACATGAAGCTCTGTAAAACCAATTATCAGCTGTCAGGTAAGTCTCATGAAATTGTATTCTGAGTACAGTGCAATTTTATTCATTACAGATGCAAAATTGTACAAAATTACCATTACTTAACTAGTTTGCTTCAATAACAGTGCTGTAATTACAGGATTCTTTGTCAAACAAAAAAATCAGACTTTTTTGTCTTCAGCCACTAATTTTTAGACCTTTTGGTCTTTGTCCACTCTCACCCCTGCATTTGTTACTTGTTTTTGTGAAATACTCTCCCTATTAGTTCTGAACTGCTGGATAACTCTGATTACATTTCTCTGTGTTTATACATGTCTATAAAGTGTCTGTGTGCCCAGATTTAACTAAGTTGTGATTTGTAACCAATAAATGATGTCTCGGGCATGACTTGTAGTCTGGTATCTTGGTGATTTGTCAAGAAAGATTTCATTCACTCACTCAGCAGCTTGAGAGGAACCAGACTGAGGTTTAATGAACATAAGAAATAGGAGCTGGAGGAGGCCAATTGACCCTTGGAGTCTGTTCTGCCATTCACCAAGATCATGGCTGATCTTCTACCTCAACTCCACCTTCCCGCACTATCCCCATATCCCTTAATTCACTCAGTACCCAAAAATCTATCAATCTCTGTCTTAAATATACTCAACGACTGAGCATCCACAGCTCCCTGGGGTAGACAATTCCAAAGATTCACAACCCTTTCAGTGAAGAAATTTCTCCTCATTTCAGTCCTAAATGACCGACCCCTTATCCTGAGACTGTGACCCAGTGTTCTAGATTCCCCAGACAGGGGAAACATTTTCTCAGCATCTACCCTGACAAGTCCCTTAAGAATTTATTATGTTTCAGTTAGATCATGTTCAATTCTTCTAAATTCCAGGGAATATAGGCCTCGTCTACTCAGTCTCTCCTCATAGGAGGTGATGGAGCATAGTGGTTACTTTACTGAACTAGTAATCCGGCAGCCTGGACTAATGATGCTGAGACACAAATCCCACCACAGCAGTTTAGGGATTTAAGCTCAATCAATTAAATAAATCTGGGATAAAAAAAAAGCTAGTATCGGGGGGAAGTGATGGCATAGTGGTATTGTCACTGGACCAGTAACCCAGAAACCAAGAGTACTGCTCTGGGGACATGGGTTCAAATCCCACTACAACAAAATAAAGGCCTGCTCGGGTCTGCAAAAAAAAAAACGACCTGAGCCCGACAGAACCACACCCGACCTGGCCCGAGTCCTTCCATTTTTTCCCCATGCCCGACCCGACCTTCCGTTTTTCACTTTGTTGCTGATCTGCACGAGCTTAAAATAACTGTAACAAAACCACCTTCCTCGTCCAAAAATTAAATTAACAGTGGCAGCCACTTACTTGTGATAGAGTGTACCCGACCGGAGCCCGAACGCCAGACCCGGAAGTGCGACCCGACCCGAACCAGACACGTGTCATCGGGTCCCGTCTGGTTCGGGTCGGGTAGCCGGCCTTTACAACAGAAGGTGGAATTTGAATTCAATTAATAAATCTAGTCTAATCATGGCCATGAAGCCACTCTTAATGCCCTCTGAGATGGCACCAATGAGTTGCAACAAAGTCCATAAGGAATGAAACCGGGTGGATCACCTGGCATCGACCTCGGCAATGGAAACGACAATAGCAAACCCAGCCCAGTCAACTCTGCAACGTCTTCCTTAAGAACAGTTAGGGACATGTGCCAAAGTTGGGGCAGCTGTCCCGCAGACTAGTCAAGCAGCAGCCTGACTTATTGATACGGAATCATACCTTCCAATTTCCCCAGACGCCGCCATCACCATCCCCGGGTATGTCCTGCCCTACCAGCACGACAGACCCAGCAAAGGTGGCGGCACAGTGGTATACAGTTGGGAGGGAGTTGCGCTGGGAGTGTTTAACATCGACTCCAGGCCGCATGAAGTCTCATGACATCAAACATGGGGAAGGAAACCGCTTGCTGATTACCATCTGCTGTTTTTCCCCCCCACCCCTTTCAGCTGAGGAATCGGTACTGCTCAATGTCGAACAGCACTTGGAGGAAGCACTGAGGGCGGCAAGGGCTGAAAATGTACTCTGGGGTGGGGGACTTCAATGTCCATCACCAAGAGTGGCTCGCTAGTACCATGACTGACCGAGCTGGCTGAGTTCTAAAGGACATAGCCGCGAGACTGGGTCTGCGGCAGGTGGTGAGGGAAACAAGAGGGAGAAATATACTTGACCTTATCCTCGCCTGTCGCAGATGCTTCTGTCCATCGTTAATTGTAGTGAGACTTCTTTACTCTTATACCCTACAAAGAGTAGGAATAAATGAGTCATTCTAATGTTGGCAGGCTGAGACTAGTGGGGTACCACAAGGATCAATACTTGGGCCTAAGCTGTTCGCAATGTATAATGAGTGATTTGGATGTGGGGACCAAATGTAATATTTCCAAGTTCGTGGATGACACAAAACTAGATGGGAATGTGTGCTGTGAGGAAGATGCAAAGAGGC
Source organism: Heterodontus francisci (assembly GCF_036365525.1). Taxonomy (NCBI): domain Eukaryota; kingdom Metazoa; phylum Chordata; class Chondrichthyes; order Heterodontiformes; family Heterodontidae; genus Heterodontus; species Heterodontus francisci. The sequence goes on from NC_090404.1 coordinate 21,065,488, forward strand.
TTCAAGGGGATTTGGACAGACTTAGTGAGTGGGCAAGATCATGACAGATGGAATAAATGTGAGGTTATCCACTTTGGTAGGAGGAACAGATGTGCAGAGTATTTCTTAAATAGTAAGAGATTAGAAAGTGTAGATGTACAAAGGGATCTGGGTGTCCTTGTCAATAAGTCATTGAAAGCTAACATGCAGGTGCAGCAAGCAATTAGGAAAGCTAATGGTATATTAGTCTTTATCACAAAAGGATTTGAGCACAGGGGTAGCGAAGACTTGCTTCAATTGTATAGAACCTTGGTTAGACCACACCTGGAGTACTGTATGTAGTTTTTGCCCCCTTACCTTTGGAAGGATATTATTGCCATAGAGAGTGCAACGAAGGTTCACCAGACTTGTTCCTGGGATGGTGGGACTGTCCTATGAAGAGAGATTGGGGAAACTGGGCCTGTATTCTCTCACGTTTTGAAGAACGAGAGGTGATCTCATTGAAACCTACAAAATACTTAAAGGGATAGACAGGGTAGATGTAGCAAAAGCACATCCCAGAAGGAGGTGGGCAACAATCTCTTCCCCACCTCATGAGCAGGGTGCAGAGGTGGTGAGATTCAGGGCATGCAGGAAGGATCTGACTGGGAGGGCCCTTCTCACCACCAGCCAAGCTATGTCTTGGTGCTTGTTTGAAAGTTCTGGTGATGAGGCATTCTGCCAAATGGCTTTGGCAGTCGGCTCAGGGAACAATCCGGAGGGCCTTGAGGACATTCCGTGCAGACCGCTGCCTGATGGATTGGTGGTCAAAGGTGTTTTTCTGCACAAACTTTTCCACGAAGGATAGGTAGTATGGCACGGTCCAACTAGATGGAGTGTTCCGCGGCAATGTGGCCAGAACCATCCTTCGCAACACTGGGGACAGACAGAACCTCAGCACGTAGTGACACATGCTCTACGCACAGCTTGATGCAGCCACACACAAAGGTGGCCATCAGGATGAGGGAGACGTTGGGTTCGTTTTTTCCGTCCTTTATCTCGAGGTTTGAACAGCGTGTCTCTCTGGACACGGTCCATTTTGGATCTCCAGATAAAGCGGAAGATGGCTCGGGTGACCGCTGCGGCGTAGGAGTGGGGTATGGGCCAGACCTGTGTCACATACAGCAACGACATGAGTGGCTCGCACTTGGTGACCAGGTTCTTACCCACAATGGAGAGAGATCGCTGCTCCCACATGCTCAGCTTATGGTGTACCATGGCGGCTCGCTCCTTCCAGGTTTTGGCACACGCCCCAGCCCCTCCGAACCATATCGCCAGCACCTTCAGATAGTCTGACCTGACGGTGAAGGGGACAAAGGATCAGTCAGCCCAGTTCCCAAAGAACATGGCCTCGCTCTTGCCACGATTACTTTGGCTCCCGAGGCCACTTCAAACTGGTGGCAGATGCTCATCAGCCTGAAAACGGATGGCGGATCCGAGGAGAAGACGGCAACGTCGTTCATGTACAGGGAGGCTTTGACCTGAGTGCCACCGCTGCCTGAGATTGTCACCCCTCTTATGCCTGCATCCTTCCCAATAGACAGAGAAAAAGGTTCAATACAGCAAACAAACAAGACAGAGGAGAGAGGACAGCCCTGTCTAACTCCAGATTTGATTGGGAAACTTTCTAATTCCCACTCATTAATTGAGACTGTGCTATTGATGTTTGTATAGAGCAGTTGGATCCAATTGCGGATTCCCTCCCCAAACCCCATTTTGGGGAACACGTTAATCGTGTATGTGTGCGATATTCTGTCAAAAACCTTCTGGTCCAAGCTGATGAGGCAGGTGTCCACCCCCCTGTCCCGTACATAGGCAATCGTATCCCTGGGTAGCGCGAGGCTATCAGAGATCTTCCTGCCGGGTACAGTACAAGTCTGATCGGGGTGAATCACCAACTCCAGAGCAGACTTGACCTGACTGGCAATGACTTTGGATAGAATCTTGGAGTCACTGTTGCATGTCGACGAGGTTGAGGACTACGTGGCGAGCACGTTTAGGGATGTGGTCACACCGCAGGTTGTTAGCAGTATACAGGCAGAGAGGGAATGGGTGACCGCCAGACAGTCTAAGAGAACCAGGCAGCTCACCACCACCTTCTCTAGGGCAATTAGGGATGGGCAACAAATGCTGGCCTAGCCAGTGACTCCCAAATCCCATGAATGAATTTTAAAAAATGTCTGTTGTATAACTGTACCAGCAGTTCACAGGCTCCTGTGAAATCCTCCTCCTATTTTAATGCAGACTTTAATGTATTTATTTTAAACAGGTTAATTTTATATGGGTTAACGCCCATTTCAAATTCTAAGACTCAGGACTATCACACAACACTTTTGAATCATCGTGGAATAATTACCAGTTATTTTCAGACTGGAAACTTAAACCTGCCGTATCACTTTCAGTCAGGAACAGATCACAGTTTTACACCAATCTCTGATTTGACAGCCCGTTTCCAGCATTCACTGTTGTTCTTCCTGACTCTAAACACAGTTGTAAAGGAGTCTTCTGTTCCGTGCCCAGGAGCACTGAACCATGGGAGAGAGCGACTGGGACACATTTCTTACACACGCCACAATTAACTCACATGGGTCTGTCAATGAAAAGAAACGAGAAAGACCAAAGTTCTGTTGTCCCTCTCAGCGTAGTCCTGAAGGACTGTGTCCAGGCTGAAATTCTGTTCCTGCTGTACAATTTTAGGGGAAGATGCAGTGGTAATCTCACTGGATGAGGAATCCAGAGACCTGGTGTAATGCCCTGGGGACATGGGTTCAAATCCCACTGCGGTAATTTTAATTATTAAAAATCTAGAACTAAAAGCTAGTCTTAGTAATGGTACAATGAAACTATAATTGATTGTTGTAAAAACCCCATCTGGTTCATGAATGGCCTAGCAAGCAACTCAAGTGTCAAGGGCATTTAGGGATGGGCAACAAATGCTGGCCTTGCCAGTGATGGCCACATCCCATGAGAAAAATTAAAAACAGATCCTCCCTCGGATTGTTTTCACTGGAACGACGGTTTACAAAGTTATAAGCGGCTTGGACAGAGTGGATAGTCAGAAGCTTTTTCTCAGGGTGGAAGAGTCAGTTACTAAGGGACACAGGTTTAAGGTGAGAGGGGCAAAGTTTGGAGGGGATGTGCGAGGCAAGTTCTTTACACAGAGGGTGATGAGTGCCTGGAACTTGTTGCCAGGGGAGGTGGTGGAAGCAGGTACCAGAGAGACGTTTAAGAGACATCTTGACAAATACATGAATAGGATGGGAATAGAGGGATACGGACCCCGGAAGTGCAGAAGGTTTTAGTTTAGGCAGGCATCAAGATCGGCGCAGGCTTGGAGTGCCGAATGGCCTGTTCCTGTGCTGTACTGTTCTTTGTTCCAGATTGTCCTTTCTGAGCTCCAGCGGGATGCGGAACACTCAAAACAAAAATCTGCAACAATGTGTTTCAAACAAAGCTGATTTATTTCACATTTCTCCAGAATATTAAACTCCAGCCCAGTTACAGGAATTATTAATAGCAGTAGAAAAAAAACTCCAACTGTCAGAACGAACACAGTACAGTCCTGGATGTGATTAATAGCAGCAATAACAGCAGAATCCAATCCCTGCAGTCACTTGTGAACTTGCTGGTGAGTCAGCAGGGTAGATGAACGAGTGAATTCCTTCCCAAACACACAGCAGGTAAATGGTCTCTCCCCAGTGTGAATTCGCTGGTGTTCCACCAGACAGGATGACTCAATGAATCCCTTCCCATACATGGAACAGGTAAACAACCTCTCCCATGTGTACTCTCTGGTGTTTCAACAGGGTGGATGACCGAGTGAATCCCTTCCCGCACATGAAGCAGGAGTATGGCCTCTCCCCATTGTGAACTCGCATGTGCGTATGCAGACTGGATTACACTGAATCCTTTCACAGTCAGAGCAGGAGAACGTCCTTTCCCCAGTGTGACTGCGCCGATGAGTTTCCAGCTTTGATGGGTAATTGAATCGCTTCTCACAGTCCCCACATTTCCATTGTTTCTCCAGGCTGCGGGTGTCCTTGTGCCTCTCCAGGGTGGATGATCAGTTGAAGCCTCATCCACACACACAACACACATACAGGTTCTCCCTGCTGTGAATGGTGAGATGTTTTTTCAGGCTGGTTAACGCTCTTTCCACAGTCAGTCACTGGAACACTCTCACTCGGATGTGTGTGTGTCTCGGTGAATTTCCAGTCACGTTGATGTTTGAAATCTTTCCCCACAGACAGAACAGACAAACATTTCTCCTTCCGCATTCAAAGTCTGATTATATTCAGGTCCTGATGAATTGAGTGACGGTCAGATCTTGATGCGATATTTGGTTTGAGCTGCCCATCTGCAAATCCTCCCCTAATACCCTGTAAAAGGAGTTTACACAGAATATACAGCATAGAAACAGGCCGTTCAGCCCAACTAGTCTGTGCTGGTGTTTCTACTCCCATTCCACCTCCCTCATCTCACCCTTTCAGCAGATCTTTCTATTCCCTTTTCTCTCATGTACTCGGCTAGTTTCCTTTTGAAAGCATCTCAGCTTTTTGCCACAAGCACTTGCTGTTGCAGTGAGGTTTACGATTGTCCTTTAAGGAAGGAAATCTGATGTCCTTACCTGGTCTGGCCTACATGTGACTGCAGTTCCACAGCAATGTGGCTGATTCTTAAAGTGCCCTCTGATTGGCCTGGCAAACCACTCAGTTCAAGGGCAATTCGGGATGGGCAATAAATGCTGGTCTTGTCAGCGACACCCACGTCCCACAAACGAATAAAAAAAAACACTGACTAAGTACATTGCTCCTTATTCCTCTGTTGGATTTATGAATAACTACCTTGTATTTATGGCCCCTGGTTTTGGATTGTCCCACAAGTGGAAATATTCTCTCCCTATCTACAAGTTCCCACATGGCAGACTGGTCAGAAAAGTAAGAGCCCACGGGATCCAAGGGCAAGTGGCCAGTTGGATCCAAAATCGGCTCAGTGCCAGGAAGCAAAGGCTAACGGTCGACGGATGTCTTGAGACCGGAAGGCTGTTTCCAGTACGGTTTCGCTTTTCGTGGGATATATCAATGATTTAGACTTAAATATAGGGGACATGATTAAAAAGTTTACAGACTATATAAAAATTGACCGTGTGGTTGACAGTGAGGAAGATATCAATGGACTAGTTAGGTGGGCAGAAAGTGGCAAATGGAGTTCAATCTGGAGAAGTGTGAGGTAATGCATTTGGGGAGGGCAAACAAGGCAAGTGAATACACAATATATATTAGGATCCTGAAAAGTGTAAAGGAATAGAGGGACTTTGGAGTGCATACCCACAGATCCCAGAAGGTAGCAGGACAGGTAGATAAGGTGGTTAAGAAGGCAAATGGGATGCTTTCCTCTATCAGCCAAGGCACAGAATATAAGAGCAGTGAGGTCATGCTAGAACTGTATAAAGCACTAGTTAGACCGCAGATGGAGTTAGTACTGGTCACGTTACAGGAAGGATGTGATTGCACTAGAGAGGAAATTTACGAAGATACACCAGAAATAGAGGATTTCAGCTGTGAGGAAAGACTGGATAGGCTGGGGTTGTTTTCTTTCGAATGGCCGGGCGGGGGGGGGGGGGGGGATTTAATTGTTTAATTGAGGTGTATAGAATTATGAAGGGCCTAGATAGAGTGGATAGGAAGGACGTATTTTTCCCTTAGCAGAGAGGTCAATAATCCGGGTGCATCGATTTAAAGTAATTAGCAGAAGGATTAGATGGGAACTGGGAGAATTTATTTTTCACCCAGAGGGTGATGGGGGTCTGGAACTCACTGCTTGAAAGGGTGGTAGAGGTAGAAACCCTCATCACATTTAAAAAATATCTGGATCTGCACTCAAAGTGCTGTAACCTACAGGGATCTGGACAAAGAGTTGGAAAGTGGGATTCGGATGTATAGCACTTTTCCAACCAGCATGGACAGATACAGTATTTCCAGCAATTTCTGTTTTTTATTTCAGATTCCCAGCATCCACAGTATTTTGTTTTTATTCTAGAACATGGAGGCACTGTTTCAGGATAATGACTGATCATTTAGGACTGGGATTAGGAGAAATTTCTTCACTTAAAGGGTTATGAATATTTGGAATTCTCTACCCCAGAGAGTTGTGAATGATCCATCGTTGAATATATTTAAGGCTGAGACAGAGATTTTTGGTCTCTCACTGAATCAAGGGATATGGGGAGTGAGCAGTAAAGGGGAGTTGAAGCCCAAGATCTGCCATGATCATACTGAATGGCAGAGCAGGCTCGACAGGCCATATGGTCTACTCCTGCTCCTATTTCTTATGTTCACAACCCCAAATAAAAACCTACCAGTCCTGCGTTTGCACCGAGTTGGGGCAGCAGCTCCAGGGCTTCTCCAAGTGACAGGCTCGGCTTAACTGCCGCTATCTTTATAGGGGGCAATATTCTGATGAAACGTCACCAACCTGAAACTCAAACTCTCGTTTCTCTTTCCACAGATGCTGCCAGACTTGCTGAGTATTTCCAGAACTTGCTGTTTTTATTATCCCCTTGTTCTAGGTTCCCCAGCCAGGGGAAACAACGTCTCAGTATCTAAACTGTAAAGCCCCTCCAGAATCTTGAATGTTTCAATTAGATCACCCCTCATTCTTCTCAATTCATAGACCCAATTTACTCAGCCTCTCATCGTAACACAACCCTCTCATTCCAGGGACCAATCTAGTGAACCTTCGCTGCACTGCCTCCAAAGCAAGTATATCCTTCTTCAGATATAGAGACCAAAACTGCACACAGTATTCCAGGTGTGGTATATAACCAAAGCCCCATACAACTGTTGCAATAAAGGCCAACATGTCATTTGCTTACCTAATTGCTTGCTGTATCTTTTTTTTATTCAATCGTGGGATGTGGGCATCACTGGCTATGCCAGCATTTATTGCCCATCCCTAATTGCCTTTGAGGTGGTGGTAAAAGGAACTGCATGCTAACTATGTGTTCTTTGAACAAGTACACCCTAGTCTCTGATCATCAATAGTTACAAGTTTCATGCCTTTTAACAAATATTCTGTTTTTATATTCTTCTGATCAAGTGAATAACCTCACACTTCTCCACATTACTCCATCGACTACCTTGTTGCCCATTCACTTGACCAAATCTGAAGTACCTAGCCTCAGGTGTGTGACTGCCTCCTGAAACAAAGTGCCCAGGTGATTTTCCCCTTCCCTGAGTTGTCTCAGAATCTGAATCTTAGACTCCAGCTCATCAACTCTGAGCTGAAATTCCTCGAGTTGCATCTACCAGCTCCCACATGCTAAGCTGCAACACATCACCTGCCCTGCCATCACTATTGTGTTTTATTTAACTAATTAGCCTTCAAGTTTAGAAACATGTGATAATTTATAGTTATATTAAGTAATTTAGCTAACCTACAAATATAGCACAATACTTATCTCCCTAGTATCATTTTAACTACTGCCTCCATTTAGAAAGGAAAAAAAAAACTGAAAACTGACCCAATCACCTACCTGCTCCCCAAGTGATGCCTCTGGGCTTCAGCTCTCACTGTCTCCAGCTCCCTCTCTTGGATCACTGTTTGTTCTGTAAAAGACCAGAACAGCACCTCCTCCCTCAATCCACCAATTCCCACACTTAGCAAATTCCCCAGTTCAGCACACAGTCGAGCAGAACTTTGTGCTCCTTACTTTGTGCATTCACAAAACCTCATGTATTTATACTAGCTAGAATTCCACGGACCTGAGTCAGGCCCTGCTGACTAGGGAACCAGTTCTAACTAGCTACCTAAGGAATTAACTGTGTAGCTGAAACAAACAAGCAGCTTGTTTACCACTAAGACTGAAATAAACTACAATTTAATGCTAAAGTTAAGCTAAATGCAAACTTGACTAGATTTCCCCACACTTACCAAATTCCTGAGTTAAGCACTCTGTCGCGCAGCACTCAATTGAGCAGAACTTGGTGCTACCCATGGTTCTGTTACATTAATCCAGAGGCCGTGAGTTCGAATCACACCATGGCAATTTGAGAATTGGAAATCAAAATCTGGAAATATAAAAGGTGGTTATCAGTAGAAGTGAACATGAAGCTGCTGGATTACCCAAGAATGTGTATTTATACAGCACCTTTCCCAACCTCAGGGCGTTCCAAAGTGTTTTACAGCCAATTAAGCATCTTTAAAATATGTATTCACTCTTCTACTGTAGGATAACATGGGCAGCTCAAGCTGTGCATAGCAAGATCCCACAAACAGTAAAGGGATAAAGGACCGGATAGTCCACTCTTTCACAACTTGTGTAAAATTGGTTCGTTAATGCCCCTCGAGAGATGGTCTGGGTCTGTATATGTGACTGAAGTCTTACACTAACATGGTTGACTATTAACTGCCCCTGAAGTGGCCGAACGAGCCACTCAGTCGGATGAAACCGGTTCAAGGAGGCGGCCGCCCACCACCAGCACCTTCTCAAGGGGAGACTAGGGACAGGGTAATAAATACCAGCTTTGCCAGTGACACCCACATCCCAAGAATGAATGAGTAAAAACTTGCAGCCAGTCCTTTCCTCAAAGGGACTGGTGGAAAATCTGAACCTCACCCACTGGAGACACCAAAACCCATCCAAGACCAGTCATTATCAACCAGGTTTTCTCGCACCCATTGCCTCCCCCTCAAAGGCTGTGACGTTAAAATCCCCGTGTTTCAGTGTTTTGGGAGGCCCCAGTCAGAGTGGTGACCTCCCCAGGAGAGGCCAGCCCGGCTCCCACTCGAGCCCCAGGCCTCCGCGGCCTTGCTCCTGGCCGCTCACCTGCTGCTGTTCAGCTCGAGCTCGATGCTCCACCTGCGCCGGCGCGCGCCGTTACCAAGCCCCCCCCCCCCCCCACTCTGGCAGCCAGGGCAAAGCCGACGACGGTTAACCAATTCCCGCCCAAACTTCCCAAGGCGGCAAAAAAAAAACCCTCCACAAGCCTCCGACAATCACAGTTCACGCACGCGCACCAGCTGCGGCCGGGGGAGAAATCAGACCCCGCCCCCCATTGTCGCCATCTTTGTTGGGGGCAAATCTGCTCCGGCGCGGCTGGCCAGGCAATATGAAGCACTACTGCCCCATAAAAAGATGGACGCCAAAGTGGCATGACGAGGGATACCTCTTTTTCAGCTGGCACAGACGCAATGGGCTGAATGTCCTCCTGTGCTGTAAATTTTTGAAGTTTCTATTCTGACAGTTGGGGATTGTTTCTGCTGATATGAATAACCTTGTAACTTGGCTATTGTTTAATATTATGGATAAATGTCAAATAAATCAGCTTTGTTTTCAACACACTGTTGTAGATTTTTGTCTTTCCCACCTGAGTGTTTAGCATCACCTGGCTGGAGCTCAGAAAGGACAATCTGGGAGGGGATCGTACGGCAGGAACAGAACTTCAGCCTGAACACAGTCCTTCAGGATCACACTGAGAGGGACAAACGGCACTTTGGTCTTTCTCGTCTCTCTTCACTGACAGCAAACTCCTGAGGCCTGTAAGAAATGTGTCCCAGCCGCTCTCTTCCATGGTTCAGAGCTCCTGGGCACGGAACAAAAGGCTCCTTTACAACTGTGTTTAGAGTCAGGAAGAACAACAGTGAATGCTGGAAACATGCTGTTAAATCAGAGATTGGTGTAAAACTGGGATCTGTTCCTGACTGAAAGTGATACAGCAGGTTTACGTTTCCAGTCTGAAAATGACTGGTAATTATTTTACAAAAGTTAAACATCTTTCTGTGATAATCCCGAGTCTACTATTTTAAGGCAGGTATTAACTCATTTAAAATAGTCCCGAAAATAAATTGGTTAAATTCTGCATGGTAGCTGCTGGTACAATTATACAACAGTCATTTAATCTCCAGATTAAAACGGATATGCAGTGTGTTTCCAGGAATTCCCTATTGATGTGTTAGTGTTAGACAGCTGGATACACGACCCGGAACATTCACGGGGGTGTGATACTGACAGTTACTCTGGGATCACCCCCACTGTGAAACTCCACCTCTGACCCTGCTGAAAGCTGCAGACTTGAGGAATTTTTTTCATGGGATGGGAGTGTCGCTAGAAAGGCCAGAATTTGTTGCCTGTCCCTAATTACCCTTGAGAAGGTGGTGGTGAGCTGCCTTCTTGAACTGCTGCAGTCTATCTGGTGTAAATACACCCACAGTGCTGTTAGGAAGGGAGTTCCACATTTTTGACCCAATGACAGTGAAGGAACAGTGATAGGGTTCCAAGTCAGGATGGTGTGTGGCTTGGAGGGGAATTTGCAAGTGGTGGTTTGCCCATGTGTCTGTCGCTCTTGTCCTTCTTGGTGGTAGAGTTTGCGTATTCTATGGGAGGAGGTTTGGTGAGTTGCTGCAGTGCATCTTGTATATGGTACACACTGCTGTCATTGTGCACCAGTGGACGGAGCGAATGTTGAAGCTGGTGGATGGGGTGCTGATCAAGCGGGCTGCTCTGGACTGGATGGTGTTGGGTTTCTTGAGTGTTGGTGGAACTGCACTCATCCAGGCAAGTGGAGAGTACTCCAACACACTCCTGACTTGTGTCTTGTTGATGGAGAACAGGGTTTGAGGAGTCAGGAGGTGAATTACTTGCCACAGAATTTCCAGCCTCCGACCTGCTCTTGGAGCCACAGTATTTATATGGCTGGTCCAATTAATTTGCTGGTCAATGTAACCCGAGTATGTCAGTGGGAGATTCAGTGATGCTCATGCTGTTGAATGTCAAGGGGAGATGGTGGTGAGCTGTCTTCTTGAACTGCTGCAGTCTATCTGATGTAAATACACCCACAGTGCTGTTAGGAAGGGAGTTCCAGGATTTTGACCCAGCGACAGTGAAGGAACGGCGATATCGTTCCAAGTCAGGATGGTGTGTGACTTGGATGGGAACTTGCAGGTGGTGGTGTTCCCATGCATCTGCTGCTCTTGTCCTTCAAGGTTGTAGGGGTCGTGGGTTTGGAAGGTGCTGTCTAAGGAGCCTTGGTGCGTTGCTGCACTGCATCTTGTAGATGGTACACACTGCTGCCACAGCGCTTCGGTGGTGTAGGGAGTGAATGTTTGTGGATGGGGTGCCAATCAAGCAGGCTGCTTTGTTCTGGATGGTGTCGAGCTTCTTGAGTGTTGTTGGAGCTGCACCCATCCAGGCAAGTGGAGAGTATTCCATCACACTCCCGACTTGTGCCTTGTGGACAGGCTTTGGGGAGTCAGGAGGTGAGTTACTCACCGCAGGATTCCTAGCCTCTGACCTGCTCTTGTAGCCACGGTATTTATATGGCTACTCCAGTTCAGTTTCTGGTCAATGGTAGCCCCTAGGATGTTGATAGTGGGCGATTCAGCGATGGTAATGCCATTGAATGTCAAGGGGAGATGGTTACATTCTCTCTTGTTGGAGATGGTCATTGCCTGGCTCTTGTGTGGCACAAATGTTACTTGCCACTTATCAGCCCAAGCCTGGATATTGCCCAGGTCTTGCTGCATTTCTACACAGACTGCTTCAGTATCTGAGGAGTCGCGAGTGGTGCTGAACATTGTGCAATCATCAGCAAACATCCCCACTTCTGACCTTATGTTTGAAGGAACGTCATTGATGAAGCAGCTGAAGATGGTTGGGCCTAGGACACTACCCTGAGGAACTCCTGCAGTGATGTCCTGGAGCTCAGATGATTGACCTCCAACAACCACAGCCATCTTCCTTTGTGAAAGGTATGACTCCAACCAGCAGAGAGTTTTCCCCCTGATTCCCATTGACTCCAGTTTTGCTAGGGCTCCTTGATGCCATTCTCGGTCAAATGCTGCCTTGATGTCAAGGGCAGTCACTCTCACCTCACCTCTTGATTTCAGCTCTTTTGTCCATGTTTGAACCAAGGCTGTAATGAGGTCAGGAGCTGAGTGGCCCTTGCGGAACCCAAACTGAGCATCACTGAGCAGGTTATTGCTAAGCAAGTGCTGCTTGATGGCACTGTTGATGACACCTTCCATCACTTTACTGATGATTGAGAGTAGACTGATGGGGCGGTAATTGGCCGGGTTGGCATTGTCCTGTTTTTGTGTACAGGACATACCTGGGCGATTTTCCACATTGCCGGGTAAATGCCAGTGTTGTAGCTATACTGGAACAGCTTGGCTAGGGGTGCGGCAAGTTCTGGAGCACAAGTCTTCAGTACTATTGCCGGAATATTGTCAGGGTCCATAGCCTTTGCAGTATCCAGGGCCTTCAGTCGCATCTTGATATCACGTGGAGTGAATCGAATTGGCTTAACTCTGGCACCTGTGATGCTGGGGACTTCAGGAGGAGGCTGAGATGGATCATCAACTCGGCACTTCTGGCTGAAGATTGTTGCAAATGCTTCTGCCTTATCTTTCGCACTGATGTGCTGGGCTCCCCCATCATTGAGGATGGGGATATTTGTGGCGCCACCTCCTCCAGTTAGTTGTTTAATTGCCCACCACCATTCACGACTGGATGTGGCAGGTCTGCGGAGCTTAGATCTGATCCGTTGGTTATGGGATCGTATAGCTCTGTCTATTGAATGCTGCTTACGCAGTTTGGCACGCAGATAGTCCTGTGTTGTAGCTTCACCAGGTTGACACCTCATTTTGAGGTGTGCCTGGTCCTGCACTCTTCATTGAACCAGGGTTGGTCTCCTGATTTGATGGTACTGGTAGAGTGGGGGATATGCCGGGCCATGAGGTTACAGATTGTGGTTGAGTACAATTCTGCTGATGACCCACAATGCCTCATGGATGCCCAGTTTTGCAATGCTAGATCTGTTCGAAATCTATCCCATTTCGCACGGTGATAGTGCCACACAACACAATAGACGGTATCCTCAATGTGAAGGTGGGACTTCGTTTCCACAAGGACTTTGCGGTGGTCACTCCTACCAATACTGTCATGGACAGAAGCATCTGCGGCAGGCAGATTGGTGAGGACAAGATCAAGTATGTTTTTCCCCTCGTGTTGGTTCCCCCACCACCTGCCGCAGACCCAGTCTAGCAGCTACGTCCTTTTGCATTCAGCCAGCTCGGTCAGTAGTGGTACTACCGAGCCACTCTTGGTGATGGACATTGAGGTCCCCCACCCAGAGTACATTTTGTGCCCTTGCCACCCTCAGTGCTTCCTCCAAGTGCTGTTCAACATGGAGGAGTACTGACTCATCAGCTGATGGAGGGCGATAGGTGGTATTCAGTAGGAGGTTACCTTGCCCATGTTTGACCTGATGCCCTGAGACTTCATGGGGTTTGGAGTCAATGGTGAGTACTCCCAGGGCAACTCCCTCCCTACTGTAGACCACTGTCCCGCCACCTCTACTGGGTCTGTCCTGCCGGTGGCAAAGGGCATACCCAGGGATAGTGATTGCAGTGTCTGGGACATCGTGGTTCAAGTATGATTCCGTATGACTATGTCAGGCTGTCAGTGGGACAGCTCTCCCAACTTTGGCACAAGCCCCCAGATGTTAGTAAGGAGGACTTTGTAGGGTCAACAGGGCTGGGTTCGCCATTGTCATTTCCGGTGCCCAGGTCGATGCCGGGTGGTCCGTCCGGTTTCATTCCTTTTTATTGACCTCGTAGTGGTTCGGTACAACTGAGTGGCTTGCTGGGCCATTTGAGAGGGCATGTAAGAGTTATCCACATGTAGGCCAGACCAGGTAAGGACAGCAGATTTCTTTCCCTAAAGGACATTAGTGAACCAGATGGGGTTTTTTTTTTTTTTTTATACAGCAATCGACAATGGTTCCATGGCCATCATTAGACTAGCTTTTAATTCCAGATTTATTAAATTCAAATTTCACCTTCTGCTGTGGTGGGATTCGAATCCATGTCCCCAGAGAAATACCCTGGGTCTCTGGGTTACTAGTCCAGCGACAATACCACTACACCACCGCCTCCTCAAAGTGATCATCCAATCTGTGTTTGGTCTTCCCAATATAGAATAGACCACTTTGTGAGCAGTGAATCAAATATACTAAATTGCAAGAAGTACAAGTAAATCATTGTATGGTATCATCCCATAAAACCCTGAATAGCCCAAAGGAAGAGACTTTAGTTGAAGAGTAAAGGTTACAATGTAAAGCAACATAATTGCCAGAATATTAAACACCAACCCAGCTACAAAGATTATTAACAATGGCAGATATTAAACCCCAACTGTCAGAATGAATATGGTTCAGTCCTGGATGTGATTCACAGCAGCAATAACAGCAGAATCCAACCCCTGCAGTCACTTGTGAACTTGCTGGAGTCTCAGCAGATTTGATGAATTAGGAAATCCCTTTGCACACAGGGAGCAGTTACAAGGTCTCTCCCCAGTGTGAACCCGCTGGCGTATAAGCAGCTTGGATGACTGAGTGAATCCCTTCCCACACACGGAGCGGGTGAATGGCCTCTCCCCAGTGTCAGTGCGCCGATGAATTTCCAGTCAGGATGGGTAATTGAATCCCTTCCCACAGTCCCCACATTTCCATGGTTTCTCCCCAGTCTGACTGCACTTGTGATTCAACAGGCCAGGTGATTGACTGAAGCCTTGTCCACACACAGAACACCTGTACGATTTCTCCATGCCGTGAAGGGGGCTTTTTGCAGGCCAATGATGTTCAGATCCTGATGAATCGAGTGACTCTGTCAGATCTTGATGTGATGTTTGGTTTGAGCTTCACTTCTGAAAATCCCACCCCTCTTCTAATAGCCTGTAAAATGAATTTGAAACAGGAAAAAGGGAGTGAGAGAACATCCACAAAAACACAAAGGGTGGTTGTGAAATTGAGCTGAATGAATCTGGTAACTTGTGGGACCAGAACAGAGAGTGGGCGAGGCTTCAGGTTCCCAGTGACCAGGAGAGAAAAATCATTGACTCATTGATTTTAGTCTGTGTTTGCTGACAACGCAACCACTAGGTGGCACAGTACTTGCACATGCGCAAATGTAGGCTCTTCAACTCGAACGTCAGTGTCTGCGATGTTCAGGCTGCTGCCAGGATTAAAGATGGTGCTGCTCAATTTACCACAGGAAATGCTTATGGCTATATCATTCTAGCAAACTAACCTTACATTAAGTTGGATGGAAGCCCAGTAATTTGCTACTATGTAGTTATAGGATACCAACTAATCCTCAGATCCATTTAATATTTCAATAATCCTATTAAATACAAAAGGAATTTTACGATTGAATTTCCATGTTCTGATACTTTTGGAAGATAGTGAATTGGCACCCCAATCGATGGAAAAGAAAATCGGGCAGAGTATAAAATGTGCTGCCAATTCGTTATTGTGATTCGTTTATATGACTGACCAGGACTGATTTCACACAAATGCAGCTACTCGTTCCTGCCCCACTGGCTGCTCGCTCTCCCACCTCGGCAACTCACTTTCTCCCCCTCCTCCCCTCTGGCCGCTCCACCGCCCCCACCACCAGGCGCTTGCTCGAGACCTCACTGCTCCCCCCCACTTCCCTGGCCGATTATTCCCTGCTCGTGCCACCCCGTTCTCGGTCGGTCGCTCCCTGCACCCCTTGCCGCTAGTTATAGGTGGCGCCGCTTCTCTCCTCTCGGCCACTCGCTCCCACGTTTGATCGTTCTCCACGCGCCACCCGAAGCAGCAAGGCGGGCCGCAAGGGTTGACAGGGCGACATAGGAGTGAGCGGCCGAGAGGAGGGAAGCGGTGCCGCCTTGAGCTAGCAGCTGGAGGGGGGGGGGGGGATGCGGGGAGCGAGCGGCTGGAGAGTGGGGTGGATGTTAACCGAGGAACAATCGGCCAGGGGAGTGGGGGGCAGCAAGGTCTGGAACGAGCGCCTGAGAGCAGGAAGCATCCAAGCCTTGAGAGAGTTGCCGACAAGTGGGGGGGGAGGGAGGGGAATAAGAGCTCCAGCCTCAAATTCTCCCATTCAGCCGCTTCCTCCAGCTGAGTGGGGGGCTGGATACCCGATGATGCTTTATCGCACATGCACGATCAGGCGCGGATACGCAATGACATTGGCGCTGCGCGATGACATCATCCCGCGCATGCACCACTTAGTCCTGGCAAGGTGTAGCTGTGGATATGGGCAGCTTGGCGCACGCTGATGATGTCAGCGGGCCGGTGCGTTTTCAGGAGTCACTTTGCTGATTTGATTCTCACTCTGCACACAGGGGCTGGAGAACTGAACCCAGACAGAGTAGAGGGAGGGAGAAAACTGGAAGTGGAGGAAAGAAATGGTACAGATGGTGCAATGGGTTTGCATTTCAGCACAGGGAGGAGGGAGAGTGTGTGTGGGACGGGGATTTACAGCTTTGGAGGAATGAGAGGAAAAGATGTTCCATGGGAACTAGAATTGCCTGTTCTGAATTTCAATCCTGGACTGACAGTGATGAATTTTGTAAACTCCTTTTATAGGGCATTAGGAGATGATTTACAGACATTGATTTTATTCTCACTCTGTCATCTTCATCTCATCTTTGGCCTCCTTGTCTCGAGAGACAATGGGTAAGCGCCTGGAGGTGGTCAGTGGTTTGTGCAGCAGCGCCCGGAGTGGCTATAAAGGCCAATTCTAGAGCGACAGACTCTTCCACAGGTGCTGCAGATAAAATTGGTTGTTGGGGCTGTTACACAGTTGGCTCTCCCCTTGCGCTATTGTCTTTTTTCCTGCCAATTGCTAAGTCTCTTCGACTCGCTATGCTTTAGCCCCGCCTTTATGGTTGCCCGCCAGCTCTGGCGAACGCTGGCAACTGACTCCCATGACTTGTAATAAATATCACAGGACTTCACGTCGCGTTTGCAGACGTCTTTAAAGCAGAGACAAGGACGGCCGGTGGGTGACGAGCTCGCTGTACAATGTGTCCTTGGGGATCCTGCCATCTTCCATGCGGCTCACATGGCCAAGCCATCTCAGGCGCCGCTGGCTTACTAGGGTGTATACGCTGGGGATGTTGGCCGACTTGAGGACTTCTGTGTTGGAGATACGATCCGGCCACCTGATGCCAAGGATTCTCCGGAGGCAGCGAAGATGGAATGAATTGAGACGTCGCTCTTGGCTGACGGACGGGGCGGTGGACGCGTAAGGCTGGGAGAGGAATTCACCGCAGAGAGGGGGGGAATGGCTCACTCTGTACACAGGAGGTTTCTCACCATCTCTCCTGAAGGTGCTGGGGTCACTATTTACATTCCAATGAATTGTAACAGATAAAATCAAACCAAACATCACATCAAGATCTGACAGTCGCTCAATTCATCAGGACCTAAACATCATCGGCCTTTGACAATGGAAGCAAAAAGCCTCGTTCACAGTGTGGAGAAACCGGACACGTGTTGTGTGTGTGGAGGCTTCAGCCGATCATCTGGCCTGCCGAATCACAAGCGCAGTCACACTGGGGGGAAACCGTGGAAATCTGGGGACTGCAGGAAGGAATTCAATTACCCGTCTGAACTGGGAACTCATCGGCGCAGTCACATTGTGGAGAGGCCGCTCACCTGCTCCGTGCGTGGGAAGGGATTTACTCAGTCATCCAGCACTCTAAGCACACCAGCGAGTTCACACTAGGAAGAGGTTGTTCACCTGCTCTGCGTGAGAAGGGATTCACTCAGTCATCCAAACAGCTGACACACCAGCGAGTTCACAAGTGACTGTCGGCGTTGGATTCTGCTGTTATTGATGTTAATCATATCCGGAACGGAACCATGTTCATTCTTCTATCTGAGATTTGTTTCTTCTGATGTTAACTCTTATAACCAGTGACCTCTGTAAATTTTCTTTGTTCTCGAAGGCCTGTTTATTTCAATATGTGGTACCTTTTAAACAATGAGCACACACACACTGTATCTTATAGGGGCCAACTTGTACCTGCCAGAGTGTCTCTCCTAGCCTGGTATCCAGCGAAAGTATCAGTGCAACACCCAGGATCATTAAACACAAAACCCAGTCTGTTCACCACTTTCAGTGACTGGACTAAGTGTGTGTCCCACCGCATCCCTCTCACCTTCGATGTGTGAATAGATCCCGAAAACCTGGTTTAAATATCAATTTAAATCCACTCAGCAAATGTATTGAACCAAAGACGAATTAAACAAGCCAAATAATTGGCAAAATACTCAGCGATGTGCTCTGATCTGGAATTCTCTGCCTGAAAGGAAGGTGGAAGCAGATTCAATAATAACTTTCCAAAGGGAATTGGATATATATTTAAAAAGGAAGAGTTTGCAGGGCTCTAGGGCAAGGCCAGGGGAGTGACACTAACTGGCAGCTCATTCAAAGCTGATCCCTGCCTGACAGTGAAAGCATTGGAGGGAGTGCAGAAAAGATTCACGAGAATGGTTCCAGGGATAAGGAACTTCAGTTATGAAGACGGACTGGAGAAGTTAGGACTGTTTTCCTTGGAGAAGAGAAGGCTGAGAGGTGATTTGATCGAGGTATTCAAAATCATAAGGGGTCTGGACAGAGTAGATAGAGAGAAACTGTTCCTACTTGTGAAAAGACCAAGAACGAGAGGGCACAGATTCAAAGTATTTGGGAAGAGAAGCAAACTTGACATGAGGGAAAACTTTTTCACACAGCGAGTGATTAATGTCTGGAATGCACTGCCTGGAGAGGGTGGTGGAGGCAGGTTCAATTGAAGCATTCAAAAGGGAATTAAACTGCCGTATGAAAAGGAAGAATGTGCAGGGTTATGGGAAGAAGGTAGGGGAATGGTACTATTGCTCATTCGGAGAGCCAGCGCAGACACGATGGGCTGAACGGCCTCCTTCTGTGCCGTAATAATTCTGCGGTTCAAATGTCACTCTATATTGACAGGATACAGTGATGTCCAACTCCCCGAAAATAAAGATCCAAACTCTCGAAGAAATCAGCTTGATTTCACACCATTTGCAGCAAGTTGGTGCTCAGTTCCCCCGTTCCCCGGGTACAAACACTGTGAGCTGCTGTACCCTCTAATTGTGGCCCTGAGGCCATGCTCCCTGTTTAAGGCACTGCCTCCACACGGTTAAATCCTCTGCTGTCCCTACACTCACTTCCCTGCTCCGCTTCTACCTCCCCATCTCTGAGCAATGGGCTCCTGCAACAAGAATTGAGCAAAAACACCGCAAGGCACACTCTGGGCATTTCACAGAACACCTCCGTTCAGTCTGCAAGCATGACCCTGAGTTTCCGGTAACTTGCCATTTTAATTCGCCGTCCCATTCCCACTCTGACCTCTCTGTACTTGGTCTCCTGCACAGTTCCAATGAAGCTCATTGGGAGCCCGAGGAACAGCAGCTCAACTTCCGATTTAAAAAAAAAAAAATTTGTTTCATGGGATGTGGGTGTCATTGGCCAGGCCAGCATTTATTGCCCACCCCTAATTGCCCTTGAGAAGGTGGTGGTGAGCTGCCTTCTTGAACCGCTGCAGTCCATGTGGGGTAGGTACACCCACAGTGCTGTTAGGAAGGGAGTTCCAGGATTTTGACCCAGTGACAGTGAAGGAACGGCGATATAGTTCCAAGTCAGGATGGTGAGAGGCTCGGAGGGGAACTTGCAGGTGGTGGTGTTCCCGTACATCTGCTGCCCTTGTCCGTCTAGGTGGTAGAGGTCGCGGGTTTGGGAGGCACTATTTAAGGAGCCTTGCTGCAGTGTATCTTGTAGATGGTACACACTGCTGCCACTGTGCGTCACTGGGGGACGGAGTGAATGTTTGTAGATGGGGTGCCAATCAAGCGGGCTGCTTTGTCCTGGATGGTGTCGAGCTTCTTGTATGTTTTTGGAGCTGCACTCATCCAGGCAAGTGCAGAGTATTCCATCACACTCCTGACTTGTGCCTTGTAGATGGTGGACAGGCTTTGGGGAATCAGGATGTGGGTTACTAGCCACAGGATTCCTAGCCTCTGACCTGCTCTTGTAGCCACAGTATTTATATGGCTACTCCAGTTCAGTTTCTGGTCAATGGTAACCCCCAGGATGTTAATAGTGGGGGATTCAGCGATCGTAATGTTGTTGAATGTCAAGGAGAGATGGTTAGATTCTCTCTTGTTGGAGATGGTCATTGCCTGGCACTTGTGTTACTTGCCACTTATCAGCCCAAGCCTGGATATTGTCCAGGTCTTGCTGCATTTCTACACGGACTGCTTCAGTATCTGAGGAGTCACGAATGGTGCTGAACATTGCGCAATCATCAGCGAACATCCCCACTTCTTACCTTATGATTGAAGGAAGGTCATTGCTGAAGTAGCTGAAGATGGTTGGACCTAGGACACTACCCTGAGGAACTCCTGCAGTGATGTCCTGGAGCTCAGATGATTGACCTCCAACAACCACAACCATCTTCCTTTGTGCTAAGTATGACTCCAGCCAGCGGAAGGTTTTCCCCCGGATTCCCATTGAATTCAGTTTTGCAAGGACTCCTTGATGCCATACTCGGTCAAATGCTGCCTCGATATCAAGGGCAATCACTCTCACCTCACCTGTTGAGTTCAGCTCCTTTGTCCATGTTTGAAACAGGCACTTTACAACCTTCTGGACTCAACATTGAGTTCAGCAGTTTCTACACCAAGAAAGTTGTTGGGATCTGGAACGCTCCACCTGAAACAGTGGTGGAACTAAAGGCCGGCTACTTGACCCGAACCCGATGTGTCAGGGTCAGGTCGGACTTCCAGGTCCGGCATTCAGGCTCGACGGTTCGGACACGCTCTATCACAACCTCAGGTAGGCGGCTCCACTTTTAATGTAATTTTTGGACTCGAAAGGTGGTTTGTTACAGTTATTTTAAGCTTGTGCAGATCAGCAATGTGAAAAACGGAAGGTAGGTTAACTGATGGTCGGGTCGGGTGGGTGAAAAAATGGAAGGACTCGGGCTGGGTCAGGCGCTGGGTCGGATGTGGTTCTGTCGGGCTCGGGTCGAGATTCATTTGCAGACCTGAGCCAGCCTTTAGGTGGAACCTGATTCGATCAGTCATTATAAAGGGGAGTTGAACAGGTATTTGAAAATGAGGAACTTACAGGCTTACAAACAACAAGTGGGTGTGTGGAACTAAGCACGACTGTTCTTTCAAAGAGCCAGCACAAGCACAAAGGGTTGAATGGCCTCCTTCTGTGCTGTAAGTTTCTATGAATCTAGGAGTTGGCCATTTAGCCCCTCGAGCCTGTTCCACCAGGCAATGAGATCATGGCTGATCTATGATCTAACTCTATAAACCCGACTTTGTCGCATATCCATTAATACCTTTGGTTAACAAAGATCTATCAATGTCAGATTTAAAATTAATATTGAACTCACATCAACTGCTGTTTGTGGAAGAGAGTTCCAAACTTCCACCACCCTTTGAGTAGAAGTGTTTCCTAACTTCACTCCTGAAAGGTCTGGCTCTAGGTTTTAGACAATGTCCCCGAGTCCTAGATTCCCTAACCAGTGGAAATAGTTTCTCTCCATCTACCCTATCAGTTCCAATTAATATCTTAAACATTTTGATCAGGTACCCCTTAAATCTTTGAAATTCCACAGAATACAACCCTCATAGTAAGGTGATGTATTCTGGCAGAAGGGATAGAGAGAAGTAATATATCCATAATTGTACAGTTCTAAAGAGTGTGCAGGGACAGAGGGACCTGGGATTCAGGTGCACAGATCTTTGAAGGTGGCAGGACATATTGAGAGTACTTCACAAAGCTTATGGGATAAAAGCAAAATACTGCAGATGCTGGAAATCTAAAATAAAAACAAAAAGTGCCAGAAATACTCAGCTGGTCTGGCAGCATCTGTGGCGAGAAAAGCAGAACTAACATTTCAGGTCTGTGAGTTCTGATGAAGGGTCACAGACCTGAAACTTTAACGCTGTTTCTCTCTCCACAGATGCTGCCAGACTAGCTGAGTATTTCCAGCACTTTTTGTTTTTACTGAAGCATATGGGATCTTGGGCTTCATAAATAGAAGCCTTCAGTATAAAAGCAGGGAAGTTATGCTGAACTGATATCAATCACTTTCAGCCACAGCTAGGGTCTTTGTGTATCTCGGTGCTTTTCCAGTCACACTATTAGAGTACTTCATCCAGTTCTGGCCACCACACTTTAGGAAGGATGTGAAGGTCCTTGAGGGTGCAGAGGAGATTTACCAGAATAGTTCTGCGAATGAGGGAATTTAGCTGCAAGGTTAGGTTGGAGAAGCTGAGGAAAGGAGGTGGAGGGGGAGATCTGATAGAGGTGTTCAACATTACAATAGGTTTCGATAAGGTAAACAAAGAAAACTATTCCCATTAGCTGATGGTACAAGGACTAGGGCACACAGATTTAAGGTTTTGGGTAAGAGAAATAGTAAGGGATGTGAGGGTGGTGCATGCAGAGACGGAGAATGATGTCAAAAGGAAATTGGATGGGCAATTGAGGGAAATAAACCTGCAGAGCTATGGGGACAGAACAGGGGAATAGGACTGACTGGATTGCTCTACAGAGCTGGCATGAAATCAAGGGACCAAACGGCCTCTTTCTGTGCCAGAATGCCTCCAAGACGCATTTGTGTAATCTCTCCTTGTAATTTAACCCTTGGAGTCCAGGTATCATTCAGGTAAATCTACGCTGCACTCCCTCCAAGGCCAATATATCCTTCCTAAGGTGTGATGCCCAAAGTTGAACACAATATTCCAGGTGTGGTTTAACCAGGGCTTTGTGTATCTCAGTGCTTTTCCAGTCACGCTGATACCTGAAATCTTTACCACAGACAGAACAGACAAACCTTTTTCCTTCCAAGTTCAAAGGCCGATGATATTCAGGTCCTGATGTGTTGAGTGACTCTGTTAGATCTTGATGTGATGCTTGGTTTGAGATTCCTTTCTGCAAAACCTCCCCTAAGCCCCTGTAAAAGGAGTTGACAAAAGTCATCACTGTTAGCGCAGAATAGAAATTCACAACATTCTCTCCTCCTGCTTCCTGGTCCAAGATGGCTGTGCATGCGCCCTGCTGCACATTTCCCCCTGGAAAGATGGTGGTAAGCCGAGGGACCTCCTCGTGGGACTGCTCCTGGACCTGGCAAAACTGGCCCTCAACAGGTCCAGGCATTAGGCATTCGAGTGGGTTGGCCAACCAGACTGCCTGCCTCTCTTCTGTGGCTATGTCTGTGCCCAGGTGTTGCTGCAGAGGGAACACGCGGTGTCCGCCAGTAAGCTTAGGCCCTTCCGCAACTGGTGAGCACCAGAGGGACTGCAGTGTATCACCACCACCAGAAATTACTTTTTATTTTGATTTATTTATATTTCCTTTGTAGTTTTTGTTGCAGCATGTTACTGGTGCACCTGCCTTTAAGTTACTGCTGCAACAAAAATGACTCACAAAAGTCAAAGACCAATTTCCACATCCAACACCCACCCCGATACAAACTGGCTCTTAATTGGCGCGTCTGTTTCTCGAGTGAGTTCTGAGAGCAATGCCTGTAATCAAACAAAAGCAAAACACTATGGATGCTGGAAATCTGAAATAAAAGGATAAAATGCTAGAAACACTCAGCAGGTCAGGAAACATTAACATTTCAGGTGCATTGATCCGCCAGAGCCTGCAGCCACGAACTCAGAGTGGGAGGAGTAGTAAAACTGAGGAGGGGCAATATAATCCAACACTCACAGCAACCTACAATCCACCGACATTACCGGGATAGGGAGACAGAGTTTAGAAACACTCAGCAACACGACTCCAGTAAAACATCCCAGGAGGAAAAGGGGGAGCAGTGTGTGTACCTGCCCTGATATCCCCCTCCCCAGGCCTGTCAGTCAAACCCCCCACTCCGCCCAGTCCACAGCTCAGCCTAGCAGCTTCCTGCACCTTGAGCCAGCCCTGCCCAGGTGTGGCCCAGTCCAAGGAGAGTCTTTGTGGAACCAGGGTCCCCTCCTACCCTGTGATGTGTCCTAAACGTTTCCCACCTCTCTCCCCTCCCCCAGGCCCCTTTATAACTGAGCTCAGTTTCTTTTAAAGTTTTGCCCTTTGACGTTACAATTGTTGCAGCGACCGAGAGTTTCTAATTGGGGGTGAAAGGCCGACACCGGGTGTTTCTGAAGCCACTCCGCCGACACACCAGCTCCATCTCTCCACAACCATCGCTCTTATTACGCATGCTCTAAACATTGTTCCGCAATGCGCCTGCGCCGTCGTCTCCGGAAGTTCCTGCCAGCGAGAAATTTGTTGTTAATTGACATCAGCTGTGCAACAATAGCACGAGGGGGCGGGACCGGCGGAGGAGAGACCCCGCCCACTCCTTGCCTCAGCCCCGCCGACACTCACTCGGATTGTCTGGAGGACCCACCACTCGCCTGGTCCTCCAGCCCCGACCCCGCTCTTCCTATTGGTCCGGCGCTAACGGTCAATCAGCCGGGAGGGCGGAATGTGTGAGCTGAGCATGCGCGGCCGGCTGGGCTGGGGCGGAGAGCGCGGATCCAGCGGGCGAGAGGGAGGCGGGTTAATAAAACCCAGATGATCAGAAGCTTCATCAGAGAGGTGGGTTTTAATCAGTGTCTGAATCAGGGAAGGTGAGGTAGAGAGGCGGAGAGGATTAGGGAGGGATTTCCAAAGGTTATGGCCTTGGCAGCTGAAGGCACGGCCACCAGTGGTGGAGCAATGAAAATCAGGGATGCTCAAGATGTCAGAATTAGATGATCCCTGATCTCTCGGAGGGTTGTAGGACTGGAGGAGATTATAGAGATAGTGAGGGGTGAGGGAATGGAGGGATTTGAAAACAAGGATGAGGATTTTAAAATTGAGGTGCTGCTTAACTGGGAGCCTGTGTAGGCCAGTGAGCACAGTGGTGATGGGTGAACAGGACTGGGTCCGAGTAAGGACACAGGCAGCAGAGTTTTGGATGATCTCAAGTTTACAGAGGGTAGAATGTGGGAGGCCGGCCAGGAGTGTGTTAGAATAGTCAAGTTGAGGGGCAACAAATACATGGATGTAAGTTTCAGAGGCTGATGAGCTGAGGCAGTGGCAAAGTCTGATGAAGTTACTGAGGTGGAAATAAGTGGTCTGAGTGATGGCACTGATATGTGTCGGGTCGCTCTTCCGGTTCCGGCATTCAGGCTCGGGTCGGGTCGGACACACTCTATCACCACCTCCGGTACGTGGCTCCAATCTTAATATACTTTTTAAACAACCTTTCAAGTCCAGTTACAGTTTTTGTCGCTAATCTGCACAAGCTTATAAAGTGAAAAACAGAAGCTAGGTGACTGAACATTGCGGTGGTAGAGTCGGGTAGGGCGTGGAAAAAAAATGAAAGGACTCTGGCCGGATCGGGCTCAGGTTGGATGTGGTTCTGTCGGGCTCGGGTCGGGTTTCATGTGGAGACCCGAGCAGGCCTGTAGTTGTACATGAATTCAGCGGCTTTCATGGTCACTTTATCCTAGTGCCGGCCCCATGAATTACCAGATTCATTCAGCTTCATTTCACAACCTGCCTTTGTGTTTTTGTAGGTTCTCTCACACTTTTTTTTTTCCTTTTGAAATCAATTTCACAGCATTTTAGAAGGGGAGGAATTGCAGCCGTGAAATGCAAAGCAGATGTCCGATCGGGATCCGAAAGAGTCGCCCAATTTATCGTCACCTGAATATCACCGGATTTTTAACATGAAAGGAAAAAGCACCGATCGCCGTGAGGAGAAATTGTACACGTGTTCTGTGTGTGGTCGAAGTTTCAGCCGATCATCTGGCCTGTCAAAACACAAGTGCAGTAACACTGGGAAGAAACCATGTAAATATGGGGACTGTGGAAAGAGATTGAATTATCCAGTTGAGCTGGAAACCCATCCATACAGTCACACCATGGAGAAGCCATTCATATGCTCTGAGTGTGGGAAGGGATTCACTCGGTCATCCAGCCTTCTAACACACCAGCGAGCTCACACTGGGGAGAGGCCATTTACGCCGTTCACCTGCTCTGAGTGTGGGAAGGGATTCACTCAGTCATCCAGCCTTCTAACACACCAGCGAGTTCACACTGGTGAGAGGCCGTTCACCTGCTCAGAGTGTGGGAAAGGATTCACTCAGTCATCCAGCCTTCTAAATCACCAGCGAGTTCACACTGGGGAGAGGCCGTTCACCTGCTCAGACTGTGGGAAGGGTTTCACTCAGTTATCCCACCTTCTGACACACCAGCGAGTTCACACTGGGGAGAGGCCATTTACCTGCTCCGAGTGTGGGAAGGGATTCACTCAGTCATCCGCCCTGCTGACACACCAGCGAGTTCACACTGGGGAGAGGCCGTTCAGCTGCTCAGAGTGTGGAATGGGATTCACTACTCCATCTCAGCGGCTGAAACACCAGCGAGTTCACACTGGGGAGAGGCCGTTCACCTGCTCAGAGTGTGGGAAGGGATTCACTACTTCATCCGACCTGCTGACACACCAGCGAGTTCACACTGGGGAGAGGCCATTCACCTGCTCAGAGTGTGGGAAGGGATTCACTCAGTCGTCCCAGCTGCTGAGACATCAGCGAGTTCATACCGAGGAGAGGCCGTTCACCTGCTCTGAGTGCGGGAAGCGATTCACTCAGTCATCCCACTTACTGACACACCAGCGAGTGCATACTGGGGAAAGGCCATTCACCTGCTCAGAGTGTGGGAAGGGATTCACTCAGTCATCCCACCTGCTGACACACCAGCGAGTTCACACTGGGGAGAGGCCGTTCACCTGCTCCGAGTGTGGGAAGAGATTCACTCAGTCATCCACCCTTCTGACACACCAGCGAGTTCACAAGTAACTCAGGAATGAGAAATATCCGCCACATAGCAGATTTCCAACATTCTGTTTTGGAAATCCACCATTGCCTTCTCCCTTTCCAACCTTAACTGAAAGTCTGGCCTTAGAAATATAAATTGGAACTGAAAATTCAACACAAAGCTGCTCATAGATCTTTTTACCTGTTTTTAAGTCGTCTTTTTCTATCATCTTCCACCTGGTGGAAATGAACTTTAACCAGGAAAGCAATTGGGTGGAACTGCATACTCCTTCACAACTTCAATGTGTCAGTTTTCTGTAAATGGCCAAAAAGGAGGTGTGTGGAAACACAGACCAATTCCCAATGTTTGTTTTTGCCTTCATGGGATATCTTAGCAGAGACCACCTGAGAACTGACACAGCTCATTTGACATGGTTTAAAATTAATGGTGCAGGATCAGTAGCTGGCAAGTCGCTGGTCTGCAGCAAAAACATTGGTCTGTCAATAGGAATTTGAAACTTGCCCCCATTTACACAGCAGTGTGTGTCTGAAGTAATTTCTGAAAACCCTGCACAAACTGGTTACTGTCTGTGAATATCCTGCAGTGAGCATGAACTGTATAAACTGAATATGTCCTGTACTTTGCAGCAACTGAAGTGATCTGGAATTTCCACTTATCAGTTTGCTCAGGTGTATGGCTGAATTCCATTCATTGTTCATCTCCACTTTCATTGTCTACTGCCACAGTCACACTGTAAACCTTGAGTCAGTGTGGAGCTGTCTTTTGCACCACAGTGATGCAAGACAAGGAGTATAACTCTGGCCATCTTTCTTCAATGTGTGGTTAGGCATTGCTTTAGATTATGTGGAAAAGGCTGTCCTGCACCACAAGTGCTGTGCATCGGCTACAGTGCAACTATCCTGTGAGCTCTCTGCACTCACTATAAATTCTGAGGCTGATGGCACAATACTCTGTACATGTATGAATATGTATATACAGAGTGCTGCCTTTCTCCAAGCCAACACAATAGTTATGATTTTCAGCTCACCTTGCTGTTAAATGCAGCTGCCACTGTACCAATTGATGCAGTAGAACAGGAGCCAGAAGTGTTCTTCACTGTTGGGATATACAGCTGTCCATTTACACACGCTTTGCCTTTGTCCCAGGACAGCTTTGTTATTTAATCTCTCCTGTCCTTTCAAACACCTTCCCCTTTGTTCTCTCCCCGCCCTCCCCTTCACTTCCTTAAAATCTAGTTCTTTTCTAACCTTTGCCAATTCTGATGGAAGGTCACAGACCTGAAATGTTACCTTTGCTTCTCTCTCTACAGACGCTGCTGAGTATTTCCATCGCTTTTTTGTTTTTTTTGTTTCAGATTTCCAGCATCTGCAGTATTTTTCTTTTATTACAACTGTCCATTGGACCTGCTGCATTGTCACAGGGCCATTACCAAACCTTTGAGCCTGATTTGGGGATGATGCAACAGAACCTCAAACTTGTTACTGTAGAGCTCGTTGTCGGCTGTCCCTCGATTCGAGGATGACGTCTACTCAAGGTCACGAGTTTCTGCCATGGGTCTTCGGGTCACTGATCAGGCTGATTCTTGACCCACAGATCTTTGGGCACGTGGGGCAGGACGTCCCACCAGGTAGTGGGACCCGGAGTGCAGGATTTACTTCCTAGTGGTACAACACTAGTCTCATTACTTTTCCACTGTCACCAGCAAGATCTGGTACAATTTTTACAGTTGAAGAAGGAAAAACACATTTTTAATTAGTTTTCATTAAGATTGTAATGAGATTTGCACTGCAAACAAGATTATTTTAGTTTCAGCATCTTTATAATGTGATTAATTATTTTAAATTATAAAATCTTCCATGAGTCATGATATTTAAAAACAAGCCTTCCATCTATAGAGGCACCACATTTGCAAATGTTAATAAGGTTATTTTCCTGTTTTGTTCTTGGAGGTAAATAATAGTCTGAAAGAAAATTGGGTCGGGAGTATCACATGCTCCTAACAGAATGTATGTGATATTCCTGTCCATTTAAGTTAATGGACAGCAAATTGGACAGGCTGTATAACTGGTATACAATCCTCCCTACCTGGTTTTACTTTCTGCTTCATTCAGGTAATTATGTCATAACACAAAATAAGAAAAATGACCCCACTTATGTTCAAGTTTCTGGATTGTCAATGTCTTGTAAATGTTTACTTTTTATTAATTTATATACCTACTGATTTGTGCACATCACTTACCAAGGTACCAGAATGTGCCATCTGGTATGTTTATATTTGTTGCTTTCCATTAAAGTTAACACATCTTCACAGAACACCTTTTACATGAACAAGCTATAAATAGACAGAAGCAGGACATTGAGATCATGAAACTCTGTAAAACCAATTATCAGCTGTCAGGTAAGTCTCATGAAATTGTATTCTGAGTACAGAGCAATTTTATTCATTACAGATGCAAAATTGTACAAAATTACCATTACTCAACTAGTTTGTTTCAATAACAGTGCTATAATTACATGATTCTTTCTCAAAAAAAGATAATTGGACTTATTTTGTCTTTGGCCACTAATTTTCAGTCCTTTTGGTCTTTGGCCACTCTCACCCCTGTATTTGTTACTTGTTTTTGTGAAATACTCTCCCTATTAGTGCTCAACTGCTGGATAACTCTGATTACATTTCTATGTGTTTATACATGTCTATAAAGTGTCTGTGTGCCCAGATTTAACTAAGTTGTGATTTGTAACCAATAAATGATGTTTTGGGCATGACTTGTATTCTGGTATCTTGGTGATTGGTCAAGAAAGATTTAATTCACTCACTCAGCAGCTTGAGAGGAACCAGACTGAGGTTTAATGAACATAAGAAATAGGAGCTGGAGGAGGCCATTTGGCCCTTCGAGCCTGTTCTGCCATTCACCAAGATCATGGCTGATCTTCTACCTCAACTCCACCTTCCCGCACTATCCCCATATCCCTTAATTCCCTCAGTACCCAAGAATCTATCAATCTCTGTCTTAAATATACTCAACGACTGAGCTTCCACAGCTCCCTGGGGTAGACAATTCCAAAGATTCACAACCCTTTCAGTGAAGAAATTTCTCCTCATTTCAGTCCTAAATGGCCGACCCTTTATCCTGAGACTGTGACCCAGTGTTCTAGATTCCCCAGACAGGGGAAACATTTTCTCAGCATCTACCCTGTCAAGTCCCTTAAGAATTTATTATGTTTCAGTCAGATCACCTCTCATTCTTCTGAACTCCAGGGAATATAGGTCTAGTCTACTCAATCTCTCCTCATAGGAGGATATGGATCATAGTGGGGTTGCTGTAGCAGAGTGGTTATGTTACTGAACTAGTAATCCTGGATAAATGATGCAGAGACACAAATTCAAATCCCACTACGGAAGTTTAGGATTTAAACTCAATTAATTAAATAAATCTGGCATTTAAAAAGCTAGTATGAGTAATGGTGACCATGAAACTACCAGATTGTCCTAAAAACCCACCTGGTTCACTAATTTCCTTTAGGGAAGGAAATCTGCCGTCCTTACCCGATCTGGCCTATATGTGACTCCAGACCCACAGAAATGTGGTTGACTGAACTGCTCTATGAAACAGCCTTGCAAGTCACTCAGTTATATTCAAGGAGGTGACTCACCACCACCTTCTCAAACGCAATTAGGGATGAGCAATAAATGATGGCCTTTCCAGCAACACCCACATTCTGTGAATAAATAGAACAATTGCCTCATCCCAGGAACCAGACTAGTGAACCTTGGTTGCATTCTCCCAAGAGCACATATGTCCCTCCTTAGGTAAAGAGACCAAAACTGCACACAGTACAGCAGGTGGACCTCACCAATGTTGTGTACAATTGTAGTGAGATTCCTTTACTCTGATACTCCAATCTCTTTGTAGCAAAAGCTAACATACCATTTGTCTCCCTAATTGCTTGCTAAATGTAGAATATGCTTGAATATTTAGTTCCCAGTCTTAGTCACCCTCTAGCCACATTTCCGTAATGGCAATTAGATCATGCCCATTTACCTCTATTTGTGCCTTTAAATCATCTGCCTTGTTGCTATTGTTGTGTGCATGTCTTCTTGACATTATTCTGCATGCTAAGCCTAGTTGATGCTTGCCTTTGTTTTGCCTGCATTCTAATATCACTTGCTACTTTTCTCCCTCCTGTTCCCAGCTTTACTTCCTTCCAATTTGAGCTACCCCTCAGGTTCCCATCCCCCTGACAAGCTCGTTTAAACCCTCCCCTGCAGCACTAGCAAATCTCCCTGTAAGATGTTAGTTCCAGTCCTATTAAAGTGCAACCCGTCCATCTTGTACAGGTCCCACCTGCCCCAGAATCATAGAATCATTGAAAGTGTAAGGCATCATGTCTGTGCCGGATGAAAAATGATCCACCTATTCTAATCCTGCCTTCCAGCGTTTGGTCCGTAGCCCTGCAGATTACGGCACTTGAAGTGCATATCCAGACTCCTTTTGAACGAGTTGAGGGTCTTTGCCTGGACTACCTTTTCAGGCAGTGAGTTCCAGACCATCACCACCCTCTGGGTGAAAAGATTTTTCCTCATCTCCCCTCTAATTTTTCTACTAATCACCTTAAATCTATGCCTCCTCGTCACTGACCTCTCTGCTCAGGTGAATAGACCCTTCACCTCCATTCTATCCAGGCCCCTCAATTTTGTACATTTCAATCCGATCTCCCCTCAGCCTTCTCTGTTCCAAGGAGAACAACCCCAGCCTATCCAATCTTTCCTCATAGCTGCATTTTTCCTCGTAAATCTCCTTTGTATCCTCTCTCGTGCAATTACATCCTTTCTGTAATGAGGTGACCAGAACTGCACACAGTACTCAAGTTGTGGCCTAACCATTGATTTATACAGTTCCAGCATAACCTCCCTGCTCTTATATTCTATACCTCGGCTAATAAAGGAAAGGATTACATGTGCCTTCTTAACCACCTTATCAACCTGTCCTGCTACCTTCAGGGGTCTGTGGACATTCACTCCAAGGTCCCTCACTTCCTCTACACTTCTCAGTATTTGCCCATTAATTGTGTATTCCTTTGCCTTGTTTAACCTCCCCAAGTGGGACCTTACACCAACCTTACACTTCTCAAAGTTGAATTCCATTTGCCAACTTTCTGCCCATCTGACCAGATCATCAATATCTTCCAGCAGCCTACAGCTATCCTCCTCGCTATCTACCACACAGCCAATCTTTGTGTCGTCTGAAAGTGTCTTGATCATGCCCCCTACATTTACGTCCAAATCATTAATATACACCACAAAAAGCAGGGCACCCAGTACTGAGCCCTGCAGAACACCACTGGAAACAGCCCTCCAGTCACTAAAACAGCTGTCAACAATTACCCTTTGTTTCCTGCCACTGAGACAATTTTGTATCCACCTTGCTGCATTTCCCTGGATCCCATGGAATTTTATTTTTTTTAACAAGTCTGCCATGTGGGACCTTGTCAAAAGCCTTGCTAAAATCCATGTAGACCACATCAACTGCACTACCCTCATCTATCTTCCTTGTTACTTCTTCAAAGAATTCAATCAAGTTGGTCAAACAAGATCTTCCCTTAACAAATCCGTGCTGATTTGTTTAACCTGTGCCTTTCTAAGTGAAAGTTTATCCTGTCTCAGAATAGATTCCAATAATTTGTCCACTACTGAGGTTAGACTGACTGGCCTGTAATTATTCAGTCTATCCTTCGCTCCCTTTTTAAACAGAGTTAAAATGTTAGCAATTCTTCAATCCTCCGGCACCACACCTGTAGCCAGTGAGGACTCACAAATGATGGTCGGATCCTTTGCTATTTCCTCTCTTGCTTCTTTTAACAGCCTGGGGTACATTTCATCTGGCCCTGGTGATTTATCAACTTTTAAAGATGCTAATCCCATTAATACTTCCTCTCTCCCTCTGTTTATCACATCTAATAGATTGTTTTTGTTTAGAGATACAGCACTGAAACAGGCCCTTCGGCCCACCGAGTCTGTGCCGACCATCAACCACCCATTTATACTAATCCTACACTAATTCCATATTCCTACCACATCCCCACCTGTCCCTATATTTCCCTACCACCTACCAATACTCGGGGCAATTGCTAATGGCCAATTTACCTATCAACCTGCAAGTCTTCATACTCTTCCTCCTTAACTACAATATCTGCTTCGTCCCCCTCTTTTGTGAAGACAGACGCAAAGTATTCATGAAGAACCATCGCAATATCTTCTGCTCCGACATATAGGTTACCTTTTTGGTCTTTTATGGACCCTACTCTCTCCTTACTTGTCCTCTTCCTCTTAATGTATTATTAAAACATTTTTGAGTTCACCTTGATTTTGCTTGCCAATATTCTTTCATGCCCTCTCTTTGCTTTCCGAATTTCCTTTTTGATTTCACCCCTCCACTTTCTATACTCCTCGCAGCTTTCTGTCGTATGGAGTTCTCTGTGTCAGACATAAGCTTTCCTTTTCTGCCTTATCTTACCCTGTAGGCTCCTTGACATCCATGGGACTCTAGATTTGGCCATCTCACCCTTTTTCTTTGTGGGAACATGTTTACCCTGAACACCTTTGAATCTCCCCTTTGAATGCCTCCCACTGTTCTGACACTGAGTTACCTTCAAGTAGTTTTTTCCAGTCCACTTTTGCCAACTCACTCCTCAGTTTAGTAAAATTGGCTTCTCCCCAATTGAGAACTCTAACTCCTGTTCTCTCTCTGTCCTTTTACATAATTATGTTAAAACTGACTGAATTATGATCACTACCACCAAAATGCTCTCCCACTGCCACTCCTTCCACCTGCCCATCTTCATTTCCTAAAACTAAGTCTAAAACGCACCCTCTCTTGTTGGACTTGCTACATACAGTGCAAAAAAGTTCTCCTGAATGCACCTCAAGAATTCTGCTCCCTCAATTCCTTTCTCCCTAAAATTATCCCAGTTAATATTGGGTAGTTAAAATCCCCTACCAAGACTGTCTATTATTCTTGCACTTCTCAGAGATTTGCCTACATATCTGCTCTTCTATCTCCCTCTGACTGTTTGGGGGTCTATAGTACACTCCCAGCAGTGTGATTGCCCCTTTTTTGTTCCTTAGCTCAATCCATATGGTCTCATTTGATGAACCTTCCAACATATCATCGCTCCTCACAGCTGTAATAGTTTCCTTGACCAAAATTGCCACTCCCCCTCCTTTCTTATCCCCCTCTCTATCGCTTCTGAAAATCCTGTAACCAGGAACGTTGAGCTGCCATTCCTGTCCCTCCTCAAGTCATGTCTCTGTAATAGCTATGATATCATACTGCCACTGTCTATCTGTGCCCTCAGCTCATCTGCTTTATTTGCTATACTCCTTGCATTGAAATGGACACCCTTGAGCACTGCCAAACTTTTAAAAAAAAAATTCTCTCTAACCCTTGTTTCCTCTGTCTTCCAGACTCATACATTAATTTTCCACCTTCCATATTAAATTCTGATTTTTGTCCCAGCTGAGTCTACCCTCAGGTCCCCATTCCCACTGCCAAACTAGTTTAAACCCTCCCCAACAGCACTAGAAAAATGTCCCGCAAGGAACTCAGTCCCAGCTCTATTCAGGTGCAGCCCTTCCAGCCTGTACAGGTCCCATCGTCCCCAGAGCCAGTCCTAATGTCCCAGGAGCCTAAAGCCCTCCCTCCTGCACCATCTTTCCAGCCACACATTCACCTCTTTTATTGTTCTCTTTCTATAATCTCTTGCGCGTGGCACAGGGAGTAATCCGGAGATTACTACTTTTGAGGTCCTACTTGCTCATTTCTTACCTAGCTCCCTGAATTCTGACTGCAAGACCACATCCCTCTTTCTACCTATGTCGTTGGTTCCAATGTGGACCACGACTGCTGGCTGTTCACCCTCCCCCTTCAGGATGCTCTGCAGCCACAGAGTGACATCCTTAACCCTGGCACCAGTGAGGCAACAACCATCCTGGATTTACATCTGCTGCCACAGAAATGCCTGCCTGTTCCCCTGACTATTGAATCACCTATCACTATGGATCTTCCAGTCGTCCCTGTACCCCACTGTGCAGCTGAGCCACCCGTGGTGCCATGGACTTGTCTCTGGCTCACTCCCCAGTTGAAGCATCACTTTCCTCAGTATTCAGAACTGAATACCTGTTGGAGAGTGAGATGCACTCAGGGGTCTCCTGCGCTACATGCCTGATTCTTTTCAACTCTCTGGTGGTCACCCATTCCCTCTGTCCTTGCATGCTCTTAAGCTGTGGGGTGACCACATCTATAAACATGCTATCAATGTAGCTGTCATCCTCATGAATGCACCGCAGTGTTGCCAGCTGCCTCTCAAGTTCCAAAACCTGGAGCTCAAGCTGCTTCAATTGGCGCTACTTCCTGCACAAATGGTTCTCCAAGA
This sequence comes from Heterodontus francisci, assembly GCF_036365525.1. Lineage (NCBI taxonomy): Eukaryota > Metazoa > Chordata > Chondrichthyes > Heterodontiformes > Heterodontidae > Heterodontus > Heterodontus francisci. Next base: position 21,100,624 of record NC_090404.1, read on the forward strand.
TACGGGAAGCATCCTGAAGCTCCCACATCGCACAGGAGGTACACTCCTGAGGTTGAAGCAACCCTGCCATTCCATTATTTATTAGTTGACCCTTTGCCACTGCTTAAAAAAAAACTTACCTATACTACAGCTTAGAATTATTAATAAAACCTAACTTGTACTGATAAATCCTACTAAAAATCAGTACATTTCACTCGTTAAAATAAACCTTAATCAAAAAAAACCAGCTACTTGTTCCTAATTATTAAGCTATTTACACACACACACCCTAAAAGTAGTGTACTAACCCAGCTATTTAGAGTTATTCCCTAAAGCAGTTACTCACCAACCAATCACCTTGCGGCTTTCCTGTGACATCACTGCTCACTTTGTTTTCAAACTCCAGTGCGCCTGGACTCCTCTCCGTGGCTCTCCCGGAAGGTAAGAACTGGTACCAATGCCTCAGAAATCTGATGCCCTCCCTCCTACACCAGTCCTCCAGCCACATGTTCACTCGATCAATCCTTTTTTTAAAAATTTGTTCATGGGATGTGGGTGACGCTGGCTAGGCCAGAATTTATTGGCCATCCCTCTAATTGCCCTTGAGAGGGTGGTGGTGAGCTGCCTTCTTGAACCGCTGCAGTCCATGTGAGGTAGGTACACCCACAGTGCTGTTGGGAAGGGAGTTCCAGGATTTTGACTCAGCGACCTATTCCTATGCCCACTAGCATGTGGCACAGGGAATCCTGAGATTACTGCTTTTGAGGTCCTGCTGTTTAATTTCTTTCCTAACTCCCTAAAATCTGCTTTCAGGGCCTCATCCCACTTCCTACCTATGCCATTGGTACCAGTGTGGACGACGACCTCTGGCTGTTCAGCCTTGCCCAGAAGGATGTCCTGCAGCTGGTCAATGACATCCTTGATCCTGGCACAAGTGAGCCAACATACTATCCTAGAGCCACGTTTACTGCCGCAGAAACGCCTGTCTGATCCCCTAACAAATGAATCCCCTATCACTACTGCTCTTCCACCCTTCTTCCTCCCCTCCTGTGCAACTGACCCATCAGTGGTGCCACGGACTTTGCTCTGGCTGCACTCCCCTGAGGAACCATCGCCCTCACCAGTATCCAAAATAGAAAGCTGATTAGCAAGCCAGTTAGACTTGGGACTCCTGCACTGTCTGCCTGGTTCTCCTAGATTGCCTGGTGGTCACCCATTCCTTCTCTGTCTGCATGCTCCTAACCTGCGGTTGACCGCCTCCCTAAACATGCTATCCACGTAGTCCTCTGCCTCACGGATGCACAACAGTGACTCCAGAGACCGCTTGAGTTCCAAAACCTGGAGCTCAAGCTTCTGCAACCGATGACACTTCCTGCAGATGTGTTTGTCTGGGACAAATGGTGCGTCCATGACTTCCCACATACCGCAGGATGTACATTCCACTTGGCCGAGCTGCCCTGCCATAATGTAACTTTAAAAACTATTTATGACAATTAGAAATAAAATAACTTATCAGTTACTCACCAATCAGCTTCGTCCCCTGTACCGAAGAAAAAGGCAGCGACTGGAGGCTGGAAAAAGATAGAAAAGGAAAGAAAGGGACCCTTCCCTCACTGAATTCTCTCACACACCAACTCCCACTTTGCACTTGGTGCAAACAAATTTATTTTCTCTCTTAATTTATAGTTCCCCTCCTTACCGAACTCCCTCACTTACCAAACTCCCTACTTCACACTCTGTGCCCTCCAACAGTATTCAGTCCCCAGCATTAATCCACCGGTGGGCCCTGTAAACCCCTGCATTGGAAGAATGTGCAGAGTTACGGGGAGAAGGGGGAGGAATGGCATTAGGCGAATTTCTTATTCGGAGAGCCGGTGTGGAAATGATGGGCCGAATGGCCTCCTTCTGTGCTGTAACAATTCTGTGATCTGAACATCCACGTAAATCTCCTTTGTACCCTCTCCAATGAAATCACATCATTCCTATAGTGCGGGAACCAGAACTGCACGCAGTACTCCAGCTGTGACTGAACTAGTATTTTATACCATTTCAGCATAACCTCCCCTGCTCTTGTATCCTGTGCCTAGGCTAATAAAGGTAATTATCCCATATACCTCCTTGACCATCTTATCAACCTGCCAGCCACCTTCAGGGATCTGGACATGCACACCAAGGTCCCTCTGCTCCTCTATATTTCACAGTATCCTACCATTTATTGTGTATTCCCCAGCCTTGTTAAATGTCTCCAAATGCATTATCTCACACTTCCCCGGATTGAATTCCATTTGCCACTGTTCTGCCCAATGACTAGTTCATTGATATCTTCCTGCAGTCTACAGCTTTCTTCCTCATTATTAACCACACAGTCAATTTTTGTATCATCGGCAAACTTCTTAATCATACCCATTATAGTCCAAATCATTGATATATACCACAAATAGCAAGGTACTGAGTACTGATCCCTGCAGAATCCCACTGAAAACAGTCTCTAGTCACACAAACACCCATCAACCATTACCTTTTGCTTCCTAACTTGTCACTTTGCATTGGATCCCATGGGCTTTTACTTTTGTGACCAGTCTGCCATGTGGGACCTTATCAAATGCCTTGGTTACACTTTAGCCTCAATCTCCTAATCTCTGGTCACTCGGTGTGGAGGGGGGTGGGGTGCGGTTGTGGGTAAGTCAGAGGATCTTCTCCTGGACCTGCTCTTGGGCCTGGTTAACACAACAATGTGTAGGTCCAGGATGTGTGGGACCACATTGGGTAGGGGGAGGGGGTCACTCTGGATGCCAGCATCTCTTCTGTGATCTTGTCCGTGCCCGGGTGGCCCTGGAGAGGGAGCACACTTGATATCTTCTGCAACCAGTGGGCACCTCAGCGTACAGAGTGTCTCACAGACACTGGTAACAACATTCTGGTTTAGTTGTAAAGGTTCCCTTTGCTTTTGTTGGGACTTTGTTGCTTATTTTAGATTCTGTTAGTTAGAGTGGACCACATGGTTGGGGGAACAAGAGAGGAAAGAATGTTTCATAGAAACTAGAATTGTCTGTTCTAAAAGTCTATCCTGGACTGACAGTGATGGATTTTATAAACTCCTTTTACAGGGGGAGAGGATTTGCAGATGGGAAGCTCAAACCAAACATCGCATCAAGATTTGACAGAGTTATTCGATTCACACGTGTTTGTGTGGACCGAGGCTTCAACTGATCATCCAAACTGAAGGGGCACAAGGACACCCGCGCCACGGAGAAACTGTGGAAATTTGGTGACTGTGGGAAGGGATTCAATTATCCATCCCAGCTGGAAATTCATTGATGCAGTCACACTGGGGAAAGACCGTTCACCTGCTCAGTGTGTGAGAAGAGATACACTCGGTTATCCAACCTTACTGAACACTAACTTGCTCACTCTGATAGGAGACTTTTCGGATGTTCTGACTGTGAGCAGAGCTTTAAAAGAATAAATAATCTGCTGAAACACCAGCACATTCACACAGGGGAGAGGCTGTTCACCTGCTCTGAGTGTAGGAAGGGATTCACTAAGTGACCCAGCCTGCTGATACACCAGCGAGTTCACAAGTGACTGCAGGTGTTGGATTCTACTGTTATTGCTGCTGTTAATTACATCCAGGACTGAACCATGTTCATTGTGACAGTTGGGGTTTATTTAACTTGATTTTAATAATCCTTGTAATTGGGCTGGAGTTTACTATTCTGGATATAATTCAAATAAATCAGCTTTGCATCAAACACAGCGTTCAAGTCCTTGATTTCTCGTCAATAAGAGGCAACTGATGTCCTGTTATCAATTGTTCCATTGTTGGGCCTTTTCTCCTTTGTTAATCGAAGACTTGTGTTTGTATAGCGCCTTTCAGGATGTCACATAGTGTTTTACAGCTAATGAAGTTCTTTTGATGTGTACTCAGTGCTGTTGACAGCTGTGACTCTGTGGGTAACACTCTCACCTCTGAGTCAGAAGGTCGTGGGTTCAAGTTTTCTCCGGGACCTGAGCACAAAACTCAAGGCTACACTCCAGTGCAGTACTGAGGGAGTGCTGCATAGTCAGAGGTGCTGTCTTTCTGATGAAATGTTAAACTGAGACTCCATCTTCCCCCTCAGGTGGTTGTAAAAGATCCGGTGGCACTGTTTCAAAGAGGAGCAGGGGAGTTATCCCTGGTGTCCTGGTCAATATTTATCCCTTCATCAACATCAGTAAAACAGATGATCTGGGCATTATGACATTGCTGTTTCTGGGATCTTGCTGTGTGCAAATTGGCTGCTGTGTTTCCTACATTCCAATAGTGATGGCACTTCATTGGCTGTAAAAAGCTTTAGAGCATCCTGAGGTCATGAAAGGCGCTATATAAATGCAAGTCCTTCTTTCAATGTCAGAAATGGGGCAGGAAAATTGCACACAGCAAAGTCCCACATACAGGAAGGAGGCTGTGATCACATAATCATTTTAGTGATGTTGGTTGAGGGATAAATATTGGTAGCACCGGGGAGTACATCCCTGCTCTTCAAAATAACTTTATGGGATCGTTTGTATCCATCTGAGAGGACAGATGTGGTCTTGGTTGAAGATGTCATCTGAAAGACAGGAGCTCTGACAGTGCAGCACCCCCTCTGTACTGCATTGGAATATCAGCCTAGATTTTGTGCTCAAGTTTCTGGATGTGGATTTGAACCCACAACCTACTGACTCAGAGATGAGAATGTAATCCCTGAGCCACAACTAACACCTCATCATTACTCTGGATCATTTCAGTTCTCAGACCTTTGGATATTCTCATGGACAGGTTCCAGCTCACCATATATTCAAGAGTGCCTCTCCTAGCCTTAGTATCCAGGGAACATATTGGTAACACACCCGTGTATCTGCCCCGGGAGTGTTTGATGGGACAGTGCAGAGGGAGCTTTACTCTGCATCTAACCTGTGCTGTATCTGACTGGAGAATAATTCAAGCAGATACTTGGTACTCAGACTGCCACATTTCCCAGCACTGACATCCATCACCCCAACGAAAACAACATTGAAACCAGAGATAAGAGAAACACATCAGTTTCTCCCCCAGACACATACAGAAGGACAGTGAGTGTCCTGAACATTTTTGTATATTCTGTCAATAGTTCATCCCTGGGTTTGAGTCTTTTGCCTTGATATGAATTTGATGTCCTGTAGTTACTGACTCACTGACCAGAGGAAATAGTTTTTCCTCATTTATCTGATGAAATTTGTAGCCCTCCCTCTGATCTCCAATCACCCTTTGTTCTAATGAAAAGAGCCCCAGTTTCTCGAATCTCTCCTGATAACTAAAGCCTCTCTTCCCTGGTATCATCTCAGTGAATCTCTTCTGCACCCACTCCATGGCCCTGACATCCTTCCTGGTGTAAGATCCCAAAACTTGACCCAATATTCTAACTGCAGCCTAACCAATGATTGTACAGGTTTACATGACCTCTGTCCTTTTGTACTCTACACCCTGAATTATAAAACCTACGATCCCATTCGTTATTTAACCACTTTATCGATTTGTCCTCCCACTTTTAATGGTTTGTTTCTCTGAACCCCTTGTAGGTTTTAGAGATATTAACATAACCTGGCTAAAATACATTGAAATCAAATGTCTGATATAATGTGTATTATGGGATGGAGAAGTTTAGTCTGAGTTAGAAACTCAAACAGGCGCTTCACTGCAGACAGGTCACCATGGCAACCTTGATAAACCATTCCATTCCACAGAATCAGTTCATTGGAAACTCTAATCAGATCAGGGGACAGGACAGGGTTTGTCTGTTATTAACCACAATATAAACTGAAATCAGACTGAGTAATAGAATAGATTAGATTCTAATGGCTGATTTTTTTAATATCTAAAACTATAAGAACTAACAGAATTAACAGTCGTCAGGGTAGTTTAGGGATAATGAGAACATTTCTGAAGAAAAGTAACTGCTGGGAACCAGGGAATGTGTCCTTGTAAATCACAGATTAGGGAAGTTCCAGCTGTCTTTTCCTCACTTCCTGACAAAACCCAGCAGAGAAGACAAAGAAGAGTCAGTTGCCAGAGCTGGATCACTACAGGGTATAAAAGTGAGGGATACTGATGTAAGGGGGCAGTCGGGACTGGAGACACCAGAGATCAAGCTCAGGGTGCCCGAGGTTCCATCCAGCGGACTGACCTCGTGTAAGTAACATTGGCACATGGGACTTGCATGTTTACTCTGATTGATGGATCAATATAAGATATAGTAGAGGACAGAGAATCTTCTCAGCTTATATTTCTTAGTAAGTATTAAAGATGTTGATACTAGACTTATGGATCTATTAATTATGTCCATCCTTAATTGCCTTTGAGATGGTGGTGCTGAGCTGCCTTATTAATCCGTTGGAGTATACCCAAAATACTGTTCAGAAGGGATTTCCCGGATATTGACCCAGCGACAGTGATGGAACAGTGATGTGGTTCCAAGCCAGGATGTTGTGTGGTTTGGAGGGGAACTTGCAGGTGATGGTGTTCCCATGCACCTGCTGCCCTTGTCATTCTAGGTGGCAGAGGTCATGGGTTTGGAAGGTGCTGTTGAAGGAGCCTTGGCAAGTTGCTACAGTGCATCTTGTAGATGGTTCTCACTGCTGCTACTGTGCACTGGTGGTGGAGGGAGTCAATGTTTAAGGTGGTGGATGAGGTGCCAATCAAGTGGCTGCTTTGTCCTGGATGGTGTCGAGCTTCCTGAATGTTGTTGGAGCTGCACTCATTCAGGAAAATGGTGAATAAACACTCGTTTGCCAGAGTTATGACCAGGTGAACAATGTGTCTAGGGGTCTTTGCCTGGTCTTATAGTAACAGGGTTTAAATTTAAACACACTGTATTTGAGCTCCCCTTTTTGTGATTCCTTGTTCACAGTTTCAAATTATAAGACAAAAAACTGAGCACAAACAGGCTTTCTTTGGTTTAAAGCAGCAAGAGGAAATTTATTAAAACCTTAAACTTAGCCTCTAATACAGTTCATGCCTGCAGATATATGACACGCTCACACGAGCATGCACACATGATATAAACATGCAGATAGGAATAGAAAAGAGCAGAAGAAAAGATAAGTCGAACAGTTTGAGGCAATATCTTGTTACTGTTTCTCGAGTTCGCTGTAGTCCTTGATTGAAGATATAGTCTTGCGATTCATTCTGGCTCAGTAATCTTCTTAAAAATTTGTTCTTGTGGCAAACCCTTCTCTCTTTGAGTTTCTTGTGTTTTCACAAGATTCAGTTCCGTGGGAAAAGATGAAGTCAGGCAGACAGGAGAGGCTGTAATTCTTGCTTCAGTTCCAGGAGAGGTGTTTACTCCATCAGTACACGGCTTTGTCTCTGAGTTCAAATCCAAAAAAACTCCCAGGTTGCCCTGCAGGTTAGTCATGTGACTAGTTCCTTATATGGAACAGTCTCTTCACATCCTTGGTTGGAGGTTCAAATCTCTATGTCACAGCCAGTTAGCCATGTGACTAAAACTGGTCTGACCACTTATGTGTATTGGAGGAACAACTGCTGGATCCCCATTGATTCAACATTTTCTGTTACCATGGAGATCTCTTTCCAGTCAGAGATTGCAATTTTTAAAGTTTTAATGTTCATGTGGCGAAATAATGTATGCCTCACCCTTGGCAGGTGGGGGTTTGCCGGACACCAGTGAGTTCACAACTGATTGCTCGTGTTGGATTCTGCTGTTGTTAATCACATCCAGGACTGAACCATGTTCATTCTGATAGCTGGAGTTTAATTGTCCTGATAATTCTATATCTGGGCTGGAGTTTAATATTCTGATATCTGTCAAATGAATTGATCTTGTTTCAAATGCACACTTCATCAGGTCTTTCCTTTCCCCAGGAGGAGACTGATTGATGTCCTGTTACCAAATGTTCTATTTTTGAATATTTTCTCCTTTCTAACTCTAGATTATTTTGGTTCTCAGATGTTCAGTTACTCTCATGGACAAGTCTCAGCTCCCCATCCCTCCAGAGAGCCTTTCCTAGCCTTGCTATTGAGGGATGGTATCAGTAACATGCCAAGGATCACAAACGCAAAACCTAGTCTGTTCATCACTTTCAGCTACTGGACTTGTGTGTTTCCCACGGCATTTCTCTCATCTTCGATGTGTGAATAGAGGATTATATCTGAAAACCTGGCTTTAAATGTTAATCCACTCAGGAAATATATTTAACAGGACCCTTTAGGTCGATGAGACTTTCTGAAGGAGCCAACATTATAAACCCACAGCTAAACTTTTCGGATATTAGTTCCAAGCATTTCAATCACATTTAAATTTAAATTGGGATTTATATTGTGGAAATTTTGTACATTTCTGGATAAATCAGCATTTCTGCTGCACTCAAGTCAGCCTTTTCCTAATACTCACAGTTAGGAGACGGTGTTATCACAGAAATGGAAGATCAGTTGGGCTTTAAGTCAGCAGCTGACTCATACCAGGGTGAGTCCGATTTCCTTCCACTCTGGTTAATGTTGTTCTTATCCACTGTCAGCTTCATGGACCCTGAATGGAAATGACTGGAAACATTGGTCCAATTGTGTTCTGTATGAGGTCACAGTCCTGAGTTCACCTTGGAGTGGCAGCTACTCTGTGTCTGGTGCAGAATAGAAAATGAGACTGAGCAAGATCGACAGAGAGACAGAAAGAAAGTGAGAGATAGATAGGCAGAAAGAGTGAAAGAGAGACTGACAGAGTAAGTGAGAGTTAGAGTGTGAGACAGACAGAGGGAAAAAGAAAGAGGGTGAGAGATAGACACAGATAGACAGAGAGTGAGTGACTGACAGTGAGAGACACAGACAGATAGAGTGAATGTGACTTGAGTTGATTTATTTTTATTGGGTAAGTTTATTAAGGGACATGGAACCAAACTGGGTAAATGTAGCTGAGATACAGATCAGTCATGATGTAATTGAATGGCAGAACAGGCTGAAGGGGCTGAATGGCCTCCTCCCACTCATATGCTCCTCTATTTTACAGGATCACTGAGACTGATACCCTGAGGCTCCTCTCACAATCCCAGGACCTTCTATTCCTGACAGTTATGGAGCAAGGGTATTCAGGGTGGTCTAGACAGGACAACAACCTCCTCTCCATAGACACATGATCATGAATGTGAGATGATGGTGCGTCTGGGAGGGCAAAAGTTTTCACATCACCAATCACATCAATGTTCACTATATCAAATAGCCCTGGTAAACTTTCCTGCAAATCCCTTTAACAGGACACTGATGAACTTTATATTCAGAAATATAAATGTACAAGGAGTTTATGGTATAATTTAGGTGGAAGGGGGTCTGTGATTACTAATCCATTTGATAAGGGGATCAACCAAAAAACTTTGAGAAACACTGCTGTCGCTTTGATGTGATTCTATGCACTCATTGTAATTCTATTTAACTCTATATCTGTGACCCCTGACGCAGCTGGAAAAGATTTCACTATTATCACCACAATGGTGCACCATCTTCCATTCCAAAGATCTATCAGGTTCTCTAATGGCTGCTTTTGTCTCCCTCAATTGTTGGTTATATTTGTCCCTATTCTCCTGGAAACTGAATACATCTTGTTCCAAACTGGGTTCAATGTAAGACAGTTCAGGGAGTCAGGCATCATTCACCCCTCGACCTACACTGACAGGTAAAACCCCAGACGGTTCCTTAGTAAGGATTCCTCTGGTTCCTCACCATGTATCTGTCAGGATACTGAAACCCAGCTTTCTTACAGTCCACTCCTGGAGGCCCCACTCCCTGAGCCTACAACCTTCAGCAGGGTCAGTGGTGGAGTTCCACAGTGGGAGTGATCCCAGAGTAACTGTCAGGATCGCACCCCTGTGGATGTTCCAGATGGTGTATTTTTTGTTATCCTTATGTCAAATACTCACACATGAATAAAACAGGGAATTCCTGGAAACACGCACAGGTTCTTCCCTATCTGGAGATCAAGTGTCTGTTGTATAATTGTACCAGCAGTTAACAGGCTCCTGTGAACCCCTACATCTGCTACTTTAATGCAGATTTTAACCAATTTATTTTAAACAAGTATATTTTAAATGTGTTAGCATCTGTCTTAAAATGGTAGACTCAGGACTGTCACACAAACATGTGAAATCTTTGTAGAATAATTAACAGTCATTTTCAGACTGGAAACTTAAACCTGCCTTTTCACTTTCAGTCAGGAACAGATCACAGTTTTACACCAATCTCTGATTTGACAGCACGTTTCCAGCATTCACCATTGTTCTTCCTGACTCTAAACACAGTTGTAAAGGAGCCTTCTGTTCCGTGCCCAGGAGCTCTGAACCATGAAAGAGAGTGGCTCAGAATTAACCCACATGGGGACTTTGCTGTCAGTGAAGAGATGAGAAAGACCAAAGTGCCATTTGTCCCTCTCAGTGTGATCCTGAAGGACTGTGTTCAGGCTGAAGTTCTGTTCCTGCCATACGATCCTCCCCCCAGATTGTCCTTTCTGAGATAAAAACAAGAAATACTGGAAATACTCAGCAGGTCTGGCAGCATCTGTGGAGAGAGAAACAGAGTTAATGTTTCAGGTCAGCGACTCTTCTTCAGAACCTTTGTCCTTTCTGAGCTCCAGCCAGGTGATGTTAACACTCAGGTGGGAACGACAAAAAATCTACAGCAATGTGTTTAAAACAAGGCTGATTTATTTGACATTTAATCAAAATATTTAACTCCAGTCAATATACAGGGATTATTCACATCCAGAAATAAACCCCAACTGTCAGAATAGAAACATAGAAAAGCTGTGCACAGAAGGAGGCCATTCAGCCCATCATGTCCACACTGGCCATTAAGAGTTATCCAGCCTAATCCCACTTTCCAGTTCTTGGTCTGTAGCCTCGTAGGTTACGGATCCTCAATTGTATATCCAAGTACTTTTTAAATGTGATGAGGGTTTCTGCCTCGATCACCCTTTCAGGCAGTGAGTTCCAGACACCAAACCCCCCAACCCTCTGGGTGAAAAGATTTCTCAACTGTCTTCCAATCCTTCTGCTGATTACTTTAAATCTATGTCCCCTGGTTATTAATCTCTCTGATAATGGAATGAACTGAATGGCTTGCTAGGCCATTTCAAAGGGAAGTTAAGAGTCAACCACATTGCTGTGGATCTGGAGTCACATGTAGGCCAGACCAGGTAAGGACGGCAGATTTCCTTCCCTAAAGGACATTGATTATGATTAGAGATACAGCACTGAAACAGGCCCTACGGCCCACCGAGTCTGTGCCGAACATCAACCACCCATTTATACTAATCCTACACTAATCCCATATTCCTACCAAACATCCCCACCTGTCCCTATATTTCCCTACCACCTACCTATACTAGTGACAATTTATAATGGCCAATTTACCTATCAACCTGCAAGTCATTTGGCTTGTGGGAGGAAACCGGAGCACCCGGAGAAAACCCACGCAGACACAGGGAGAACTTGCAAACTCCACACAGGCAGTACCCGGAATCGAACCCGGGTCCCTGGAGCTGTGAGGCTGCAGTGCTAACCACTGCGCCACTGTGCCGCCCCAGACATTAGTGAACCAAATGGGTTTTTGCAACAATTGGCAACGGTTTCATGGTCACCATTAGACTAGCTTTTTAATTCTAGATTTATTAATTGAATTCAAATTTCACCATCTGCCGTGGTGGGATTCAAACCCAAGTCCCCAGAGCATTAGCCTGGGCTCTGGATTACTAGTCCAGCGACATTACCGCTACACCACCACTTCCCCCTAAAACTGCTTCCACCACACTCTCAGGCAGTACATTCCAGACCTTAACCACTTGCTGTGTAAAAATGTTTTTTTTCATGTCGCTTCTGCTTCTCTCACCCATTACTTTAAATCAGTGCCTTCTCGTTCTCGATCCTTTCACGAGTGGGAACAGTTTCTCCCTGTCTACTCTTTCCAGACCTTTCAGCTTTCTCTTCTCCAAGGAAAATAGTCCTAACTTCTCCCATCTTTCTTCATAACTGAAGGTCCTCATCCCTGGAACCGTTCTCATGAATCTTTTCTGTACTCTCTCTGATGACCTCACATCTTTCCTAAAGTGCGGCTCCCAGAACTGGGTGCAATCCTCCAGCTGAGGCTGAACTAGTGTCTTATACAAGTTCAACATAACTTCCTTGCTCTTGTACTCTATGCCCCTATTAATAAAACCCAGGACACTGTATACTTTATTAACTGCTCTCTCAACCTGTCCTGCCACCTTCAATGACTTATGCACATATAAACCCAGGTCCCTCTGTTCCTGCACCCTCTTTCAAATTGTACCTTTTATTTTGTATTGTCCCTCCATGTTCTTCCTACCAAAATGAATCACTTCATATTTCTCTGTACTGAACTTCATTTGCCACCTGTCCACCAAATCCACCAACTTGTCTATATCTTTTTGTAGCCCCACACTATCCTCCTCACAGTTCACAATTGTTCCAAGTTTCATACCACCTGCAAACTTTGAAATTGTGCCTTGTACACCAAGGTCTAGCTTATTCATATATATCAGGAAAAGCAAGGGTCCCAATACTGACCTCTGGAGAACTCCACTACAAACCTTCCTGTCACTCAACCAATTCCATATTCATGTTCCTACCATCTCTTTTATTCCATACACTATAACTTTGCTTACAAGTCTCTTGTGTGGCACTGTATCAAACACCTTTTGTGTGTCCATGTACACCACATCAACAGCATCGCCCTCATCAGCCCTCTTTGTTACCTCCTCAAAAAACTCCAGCAAGTTAGTTAAACATGACTTTCCCTTACGAAATCCATTCTGGCTTTCTTTAATTGACCTGGCTGCCTGCCCCAGTCCATTGATATCTCCCTGCAACCTACAGCTCTCTTTCTCACTGTCAACCACACGGCCACTTTTTGTCTCATCTGCAAACTTATTAATCATGCCCTCTACACTGAAGTCTAAATCATTGAAACATGAGCACTTGAAACGCCATAGCATACAAGGCTACGGGCCAAGTGCTGGAAAATGGGATTAGAATAGGTAGGTGCTTGATGGCCTCAGGATGTTCCAAAGGATTTTGCAGTTAGTGAGGTACATTTGAAGTGTTTTCACTGCTCGAATGTAGGAAACACATCAGCCAATTTGCTCACAGCAAGCTCCCAACAGCAACAATGTCATAATGACCAGATCATCTGTTTTACTGATGTTGATGAAGGGAAAAATATTGGCTCTTCTTTGAAATAGTGCCACGGGCTCTTTTACATCCACCTGAGGGGAAAGACAGGATGTCAGTTTAATGTTTCATCTGAAGGATTAGCCCTCAGGCAGTGCAGCATTCCCTCAGTACTGCACTGGGGTATCAGGCTTGATTTTTGTGCTCAAGTCCTGGAGAAAACTAATCACAATCTTCTGACCTAGAGGTGAGAGTGCTACCCACTGAGCCACAGCTGCTAACAGCACTGAGCACATATTAAAAGAACATATTAAATGAAATGATTAAAGACATTAATAAAGAAGAAAAGGCCCAAAAATAGAATGATCAGTAACAGAAAATCCGTCTCCGCTTATCTCTTTAAAAAAAAATCAATGACTTGAACACTATGTGTTTGATGCAATTGTTATAATTAATATATTTATTTTGCACGACCCTGGTGGGGAGTGGGAGTGGATAATGTTCACTGTTTTATACCATTGTATTTTCTATGAACTTCCACTCCATGGAGTTACAAATAAATGGAGAGTGCCCCTGCCCAGAATGCTCCGCGGCGTTAAATACGGCCTATCTCCATCAGAAGAGCCGCAAGACGGGGGTATGGGGAGGCTCCGCCTCCGCGGGGAGCATGCGCAGTGCGGTTCCAGGTATCTGAGTGGGAGTGAGCGCAGCCTCAGCAGCACCGAATCAGAGCTGCCGGGTCCTGCGGCGAGGGCCCCAGGGGGCAGCATTAAAGCGATGGTGCAGATCCTCCCCTATCCGAGCCGCCGCTTCCTGGTTTCTTCTCCCATTTCCACCGAGTCTGGAAGCCTGTGAGTTGGTTTGCTGGTAAGTATTGTCGCTTTGTTTCCCTTTCTCCAAAGTTGGGAAGTTAAACAATTAAACATTCCAGCTTTCTTCAGATCCTCTGTTTTGTTTTGAAGTCGTCAGGTTTATCATCTAATAGACAGAGGAATGGCCGGGCTGCTCTGACCTCTGAAGTGTACTGGAGCATGAACAGCAGCTGGCGTCACTGCAGCGCATCCGTGACATTGAGAGATTCGTGGATAGCATGGTTATTGATGTGGTCGCTCCCCATGCAGGAAGAGAGGAAGGAGATGGCCAACAGACAGTCAAGAAGAAGCAGGCAGGTTGTGCAGTGAGACTCCTGAGTGCGTCTCACTCTCCAACCGGTAGTGATAAAGGTTTTTTTAAAATTTGTTTGGGGGATGTGGGCGTCGCTGGCCAGGCCAGCATTTATTGCCCATCCCTAATTTCCCTTGAGAAGGTGGTGGTGAGTCGCCTACACGAACCGCTGCAGTCTGTGTGGGGTAGGTACACCCACAGTGCTGTTAGGAAGGGAGTTCCAGGATTTTGACCCAGCGACAGTGAAGGAACGGCGATATAGTTCCAAGTCAGGATGGTGTGTGGACCTGGAGGGGAACTTGCAGGTGGTGGTGTTCCCATGCATCTATTGCCCTTGTCCTTGTAGACGTCGTGTGTTTGGAAAGTGCGGCCTGAGTCGCCTTGGTGGGTTTCTGCAGTGCATCTTGTAGATGGTACACACTGCTGCCACTGTGCGTTGGTGGTGGAGGGAGTGAATGTTTGTGGATGGGGTGTCAATCAAGCGGGCTGCTTTGTCCGGGAACTTACATCAAAAACACTGACGGACTGAGGCGAAACAGGCGGCTCGGGAGGGATTGGAGCCCTGGGTGGGCTGGGAAGCTTCATAAACACCTGGGGCCGGCCTCAGGCCCCAAATAAGAGGCCACAGACCCCGTGTTTACCCCGTGGTGACAGGCCTGGGGGAGCCGGCGGCACTGACTGCCATCTTGGACAGGTCGGGGGGGGGTCAGGGTGCATGTGTGGCCATCTTGGTGAGGGCACAGGGAGTGGATGGGGTTTCAGGGTCTCTCTTCCCTACTGGGTTCGAGTGCCAAGGAGAGAGAGATCCTGGACAACCGGGTTTTAAGTAGCTTCACCCACTCCCAGGCTGCAGGTGATGTTTGCAGCCTAGAGGAGTCCATGGATCATGTACATATTCAGTGTGAGAGTTTGCAGGCCCTGTACAGTTACCTGAAAGGGGCTGCTCCTCTACTTTTCATTACAGCTTAGCCCCGCACTCATCATTGGTCACTTGGTGTGGAGGGCGATGGGTGTGGGCAAATTGAAGGATCTTCTCCTGGACCTGCTCTTGGGCCTCATTAACACAACAATGTGTCGGTCCAGGATATCTCGGGACCCTGTTGGGGGTCAGGGTGTCACTCTGGCTGCCAGCCTGTCTCCTGTGGTCTTGTCCATGTCCGGGTGGCCCAAGAGAGGGAGCTCACTTGATACCTTCTTTGATACCTTCTGTGCCTGGTGGACGCCTCAGGATACAGAGTGTCTCTCAGACACTGGTAACAACATCCTGGTTTAGCTGGAAAGGTTCCCTTTGCTTTAGGCACTTTACAGCATTCCGGAATCAACATTGAGTTCATTTTGATTGGTTGTTTTAAGCATGTGGCAGTCAAAACTAGTTTTTCACGTTATAAAAACAAGAAATGCTGGAACCACTCAGCAGGTCTGGCAGCATCTGTGAAAAGAGAAGCAGAGTTAACGTTTCGGGTCAGTGAACCTTCTTCGGAACTGACAAATATTAAAAATGTCACAGGTTATAAGCAAGTGAGGTGGGGGTGGGGCAAGAGATAACAAAGGAGAAGGTGTAGATTGGACAAGGCCACATAGCTGACCAAAAGGTCATGGAGCAAAGGCAAACAATATGTTAATGGTGTGTTGAAAGACAAAGCATTAGTACAGATTAGGTGTTAATACACTGAATATTGAAAAGCAGCAAGTGCAAAGCTGGAAAAAAAAACAGTGGGTAAGCAAACTGAACAAACTAAGATGAAATGAAATAAATGCAAAAAAAAAGATTGTAAAAAAAAAAAAAGGAAGAAAAAATAACTAAAAATGAAAGTAAAACGGGGGGCTGTCATGCTCTGAAATTACTGAACTCATTGTTCAGTCCGGCAGGCTGTAGTGTGCCTAATCGGTAGATGAGATGCTGTTCCTCGAGCTTGCGTTGATGTTCACTGGAAAACTGCAGCAATCCCAGGACAGAGATGTGAGCAGGGGGGAGTGTTGAAATGGCAAGCAACCGGAAGCTCAGGGTCCTGCTTGCGGACTGAGTGGAGGTGTTCCGCAAAACGGTCACCCAGTCTGCGTTTGGTCTCCCCAATGTAGAGGAGACCACACTGTGAGCAGCGAATACAGTATACTACATTGAAAGAAGTACAAGTAAATTGCTGCTTCACCTGCAAGGAGTGTTTGGGGCCTGGGATAGTGAGGAGAGAGGAGGTAAATGGGCAGGTATTACACCTCCTGCGTGCACAGGAAGGTGCCATGGGACGGGGACGAGGTGGTGGGGGTAATGGAGGAGTGGACCAGGGTGTCGGGGAGGGAACGATCCCTTCGGAATGCTGACAGGGGAAGGGAGGGGAAGATGCGACTGGTAGTGGCATCGCGCTGGAGGTGGCGGAAATGGCGGTGGATGATCCTTTGGTTATGGAGGCTGATGGGGTGAAAAGTGAGGACAAGGGGAACCCTGTCACGGTTCTGGGAGGGAGGGGAAGGGGTGAGGGTAGAGGTGCGGGGAATGGGCTGGACACGGTTGAGGGCCCTGTCAACCACAGTGGGGGGAAATCCTCGGTTGAGGAAAAAGGAGGTCATTATCAGAAGCACCGTCATGGAAGGTAGCCTCATCAGAGCAGATGCGTCGGAGTTTTTCACGTTGCTGCTTTCAGACAGAGCTGTTCATTATTCTGCCATTAACATTCTCTCTGGACAAATGCTTTGTCTTTAACTACAACTATTAACACTCCCTTTCCTTATCTTCCATGACATCTTTGTCATTTAATCTCTCCTGCCCTCTGTGCTGTCACACTCCTACCTTTCCTTTTGTTTTTCTCTCCCTGCCCCCTTCACTTGCTCCAAACCTATTGCATTTCTAACCTTTGCCAGTTCTGATGACAGGTCACTGACCTGAAACATTAACTCTGCTTCTCTCTCCATAAATGCTGCCAGACCGGCTGTTCTTTATTTCGGGTATCCAGCATCCACAATATTTTGCTTTTATTCTCTTTGCTTTTTTGGGACATTGTTGCTGATTTTGCCATTTTTTTGGGTCTGAATCAATCACATGTTTGGGGGGGAACAAGAGAGGAAAGAATATTCCAAAGAAACAAGAATTGTCTATCTGTACTGACTTTTTTGTAAACTCCTTTTACAGGGAATTGGAAGGGGGAGCTTTACAAATGGGAGACTCAAATCAAACCACATCAAGATCTGACTCGATTCATCAGGATCTGAATATCATCGGACTTTGAATATGGAAGGAGAAATGTTTGTCTGTTCTGTCTGCAGGAAAAGATTTAAACATCAGTGTGGCTGGAAAATCACCGAGACACACACACCCGAGTGAGAGTGTTCCAGTGCACTGACTGTGGAAAGAGCTTTAACCAGTTACACAGCCTGAAAGAACATCACACCATTCACAGCGGAGAGAAATCGTACATGTGTTCCATGTGTGGACGAGGCTTCGACTGATCATCCAACCTGGAGAGGCACAAGGACACCAGCACCACGGAGAAACCATGGAAATGTGGGGACTGTGGGAAGGGATTCAGTTACCCATCAAAGCTGGAAACTCATCGACGCACTCACAGCGGGGAGAGACCATTCACCTGCTCTGTGTGTGGGAAGGGATTCACTCAGTCATCTGCCCTGCTGACACATAAGAACATTCACAGTGATGAGAGACCTTTTAAATGTTCTGAATGTGAGAAGACCTTTAAAGGTAGACGTGAAATGGTGACTCACCGTCGCACTCACACTGGGGAGAGGCCATTCACCTGCACTGAGTGTGGGAAGGCATTCACCCGTCTGTCTAACCTGCAGGCGCATCGGCAAGTTCACAGTGGGGAGAGACCTTTTAAGTGCTCTTATTGTGGGACTGGTTTCAGGCGATCATCTGACCTCACTGTACACCAGCGTAGCCACACTGGGGAGAAGCCGTTCACCTGCTCCGAGTGTGTGAAGGGATTCACTAGTTCATCCAAGCTTCTGAAACACCAGCGAATTCACACTGGAGAGAGGCCATTCACTTGCTCTGAGTGCGGGAAGGGATTTGCTCAGTTAGCGAACCTGCTGACACACCATCGAGTTCACACTCGGGAGAGGCCGTTCACCTGCTCAGAGTGTGGGAAGGGATTCACTTGTTTATCACACTTGCAGACACACCAGATAGTACACACTGGGGAGAGGCCGTTCACCTGCTCCGAGTGTGGGAAGGGATTCACTTATTTATCACATCTGCTGACACACCAGCGAGTTCACACTGGGGAGAGGCCGTTCACCTGCTCCGAGTGTGGGAAGGGATTCACTCAGTCATCCAATCTTCTAACACACCAGCGAGTTCACACTGGGGAGAGGCCGTTCACCTGCTCAGAGTGTGGGAAAGGATTTGCTCATGCGGTCAACCTGCTGACACACCAGCGAGTTCACACTGGGGAGAGACCGTTCACCTGCTCAGTGTGTGGGAAGGGATTCACTTGCTTATCACACCTGCTGAGACACAAGAACATTCACAGTGATAAGAGACCCTTTAAATGTTCTGAATGTGAGAAGACCTTTAAAAGCAGACGTGACATGGTGAGACACCAATGCACTCACACTGGGGAGAGACCATTCACCTGCTCTGTGTGTGGGAAGGCATTCACTCAGTCATCTGCCCTGCTGACACACCAGCAAGTTCACAAGTGACTGCAGGGGTTGGATTCTCCTGTTATTGCTGCTGTTAATCACATCCAGGACTGAACCATGTTCATTCTGATGGTTAAAGAAAGATCTGCACATATACAGCACCTTCCACTACCTCAGGACATGTCAAAGTGCTTTACAGCCAATGAAGTACGATTGAAGTGTAGTCACTGTTGTAATGTAGGAAACACAGCAGACAGTTGCACACAGCAAACTCTCTGGAGTGGGACTTGAACCCACAACCTTCTGACTCAGAGGTGACAATGATACCAACTGAGTCACAGTCAGGGTTCATTTCTGTTGTGAACTGGTGTTAGGATCACTGGACCTTGTAACATGATTATATCTTATAGATTGTTATTTTTTAATAGTTCACAATGGAATCCAGGATGTCAGCTGACCTCCACCCAAACTCTGTAAAAGGTTACCAGGACAACATAGGGAACAGATCAAAGAGTGTTTTCTGAAGAACAGAGACTACAGCACTAACACCTGATGAAGAATGGGTTTCACCCTCCCAGACTTTTGGATTGTAAAACAAGGAGTCAGCCATTGAGAACATGTAAATGAACCGGCAGGTGGTAATGCCTGGGGGCAATGGAAAGGCCGAGTAGCTTTGTGAAACTAGACTTCTGGTCTTTGCATTTTGGAGAAGAACAATCAACTATTGAATTCTAGGACCAGATAAATTTAACAGACTTTCTGGAGAATAACAGGTTGTAAGGAATGAACCATCACGTTGTGGCCTCAAGCAGGCTGTAAGAAGAGAACCCATCGGGGTGAGGCCTCAAGGGAAACTGTAAGAGAAGGCACCCAGCGGGGGCAGCTGGAGAGAGAGAGAGCGCCTGCTCTCTGAAGATATACAGTGAAAGGCTGTGGAAACTTGACCCTGTTTTTTTTGAGAGTCTGTTTCTGGAGTTGTAAAGGCCCCGCAGGATTACCGGAAATCACATTATCCAGGGATGTCCAAGTCAGAAGTGCTTGGAGAAGTGAAGGAAGGAAAATTTTTTTTTTTTTAAAGGGCTGGGAGATCCAGCCCATTTCACCTGGGAGGAATTTGGGACTTTTAACTACAAAGGATTTTTGTCATCAAAAAGGACTCTGTAACATATCAGTGTGGTGTGAGATATTTGAGTGTCGAATAAGTAAAAAAAAAATACTTTTGATTGTAATTTGGGGTATCAGCTATTTACAAAGTGTTATTTAGTTAATTGGGGATTTCTTTTATGTTAGTTATTGTAAACGTTAAAATGTCAAATCTTGTGTAACTTGTTAAATCGGTCTGGGGGTTCATTTCTCGTATTTTTCACATTAACGATCTCTCTGAGGTCGTAACAACTGGAATGTGGGATTAATCTGGATACCTCTTTTTCAGCTAGCACAGATACAATGGGCTGAATGGCCTCCTATGCAGTAA
The DNA here is from genome assembly GCF_036365525.1 of Heterodontus francisci. Classification (NCBI taxonomy): domain Eukaryota; kingdom Metazoa; phylum Chordata; class Chondrichthyes; order Heterodontiformes; family Heterodontidae; genus Heterodontus; species Heterodontus francisci. The sequence continues at coordinate 21,121,025 of NC_090404.1, forward strand.
ATGGTCTATGATTCTATTCTGACAGTTGGCGTTTGTTTCTGCTGATACTAATAACTCTATAACGTGGCTGGAGTTTAATATTCTGGATAAATGTCAAATAAATCAGCTTTATTTTAAACACACTGTTGTAGATTTTTGTCTTTCCCACCTGAGTGTTTAGCATCACCTGGCTGGAGCTCGGAAAGGACAATCTGGGGGGAGGATCGTACGGCAGGAACAGAACTTCAGCCTGAACACAGTCCTTCAGGATCACACTGAGAGGGACAAACAGCACTTTGGTCTTTCTCGTCTCTCTTCACTGACAGCAAAGTCCCCGTGTGGGTTAATCCTGAGGCCTCTCTCTTCCATGGTTCAGAGCTCCCGGGCACGGAACAGAAGGCTCCTTTACAACTGTGTTTAGAGTCAGGAAGAACAATGGTGAATGCTGGAAACGTGCTGTCAAATCAGAGATTGGTGTAAAACTGTGATCTGTTCCTCACTGAAAGTGAAACGGCAGGTTTAAGTTTCCAGTCTGAAAATGACTGTGGTAATTGTTTTTACAAAGTTTTAACATGTTAGTGTGACAGTCCTGAGTTGACCATTTTAAGGCAGGTATTATTGAAAATAAATTGGTTAAATTCTGCATGGTAGCTGCTGGTACAATTATACAACAGTCATTTAATCTCCAGATTAAAACGGATATGCAGTGTGTTTCCAGGAATTCCCTATTGATGTGTTAGTGTTAGACAGCTGGATACACGACCCGGAACATTCACGGGGGTGTGATACTGACAGTTACTCTGGGATCACCCCCACTGTGAAACTCCACCTCTGACCCTGCTGAAAGCTGCAGACTTGAGGAATTTTTTTCATGGGATGGGAGTGTTGCTAGAAAGGCCAGAATTTGTTGCCTGTCCCTAATTACCCTTGAGAGGGTGGTGGTGAGCTGCCTTCTTGAACTGCTGCAGTCTATCTGATGTAAATACACCCACAGTGCTGTTAGGAAGGGAGTTCCACATTTTTGACCCACTGACAGTGAAGGAACAGCAATTATACTTCCAAGTCAGGATGGAGTGTGGCTTGGAGGGGTACTTGCAGGTCGTGATGTTCCCGTGTGTCTATTGCTGTTGTCCTTCTCGATGGTAGAGGTCCTGGGTTCAGAAGGTGATGTGGGAGGAGGTTTGGCGAGTTGCTGCAGTGCATCTTGTAGTTGGTAAACACTATTGCTGTTGTACACCAATGGTGAAGGGAGTAAAGGTTTATGATGGTGGATGGGGTGTTGATCAAGTGGGCTGCTTTGTCTTGGATGGTGTCGAGCTTCTTGAGTGTTGTTGGAGCTGCACCCATCCAGGCAAGTGGAGAGTATTCCATCACATTCCTGACTTGTGCCTTGTAGATGGTGGACAGGCTTTGAGGAGTCAGGAGGGAAATTAGTCGCCACAGAATTCCCAGCCTCTGACCTGCTCTTGTAACTACAGTATATGGCTGGTCCAGTTAGTTTTCTGGTCAGTGTAACCCCCAGGATGTTGGTGGGGGATTCAGTGATGCTCATGCTGTTGAATGTCAAGGGGAGATGGTTATATTCTCTTTTGTTGGAGATGGTCATTGCCTGGCACTTGTGTGGCGCGAATGTTACTTGGGATTGAGGTCTCCAGGTGCAGATTTTAAGAAAGCTGGGTTTCAGTATTCTGACATATACGTGGCAAGGAACTAGAGGAATCCTTACTAAGGAACTGTCTGGGGTTGTATCTGTCAGCATAGATCTAGGGATGAATGATTTCTGTCTCTCTGAACTGTCTTAATTTGAACCCAGTTTGGAACAAGATGCGGATTCTGTTTCCAGGAGAATAGGGACAAATATCACCCGCAATTGAGGGAGACAAAAGCAGCCATTAGAGAAGCTGAGAGATCTTTGGAAAAGAAGATGGTGCACAATTCATCAAACCCGATCAGCATATCCTTCCATTCCTTTCCCCCTCATGTACTTATCTAGTTTCCCCTTAAATGTATCTCTGCTATTTACCTCAACTACTCCCTGTGGTTGCGTGTTCCACATTCTTCCCTCTCTTTGGGTAAAGAAGTTTCTCCTGAATTCCCTATTGGATTTATTAGTGACTGTCTGATATTTATGACTAGTTTTGGAACCCCCCTCAAGTGGAAACATTTCCTCTACATCCGCCCTGTATAACCCTTTAATAATCTTAAAGACCTCTATCAGATCACCCATCAACCATCTCCTTTATCTCGAGATAAGAGCTCCAGCCTGTTCAGCCTTTCCTGATAAGTCTATCCTCTCAGTTTTAAGATCACCTTGCAAATCTTCATTACACCTTTCCCAGTACCTCCATATCATTTTTATAATATGGAGACCAGAACTGTTCACAGTTCTCCAAGTGTGATCTAACCAAGGTTCAATACAAATTTAACATAACTTCACTTCTTTTCAATTCTATTCCTCTAGAAATGAGCCCAGAGCTTAATTTGCTTCTTTATGGCCTTATTAACCTGTGTTGCTACTTTTATTGGTCTGTGTATCTGGACCCTCAATCTCTTTGCTCCTCTTCTCCATTTAGACTCTTATTTTCCAAGTAATATGTGGCCTCCTTATTCTTCCTACCAAAATACATCACAGCACATTTATCTGTATTGAAATTCATTTGCCAATTACATTCCTATTCTGCAAGTTTATTAATATCTTTGTGCATTTTGTCAGTTTTCCTCAGGAGTAACTCCATCTCCAAATTTGATGTCATCCACAAATTTTGAAATTGTATTTCAGATTCCCGAGTCCAAATCATTTATGGAAATGGTGAATAACAGTGGTCCCAGCACAGAACACTGTGGAACTGGAACACCACTTCCCACCTTTCACCAGTCTGAGTAGCTACTCTTTACCTCCTACTCTCTCTTTTTTGCTGTTTAACCAGCTTGCTATCCAGATCTCCAGAGGATGTTGACAGACGGGTGCAATGGCGGATACATGGCAGATGAATTTTCATGCAGTAAAGTATAAAGTAATGTATTTTAGAAGGAAGATTGAGGACAGGCACGATAAACTGAATGGTACAATTTTTAACAGCGTGTAGGATCAGAGAGACCTGGGAGTGCCTGTACACAAATCTGACAAATTAATAAAGCTGTTTAAAAATCAGACTGGATCCTTGGCTTTGTAACTAGAAGCCTAGAGTACAGAGGCAAAGAGATTCTGCAAACCTTTATAAATCACTAGTTAGATCTCAGCTGGAGTATTGTGTCCAGTTCCGGTCACCAGACTTTAGAAAAGAATCAAGACTTTGGAGAGGGTGCAGAGGAGATTTACTAGAATGATACCAGGGATGAGGGGTTTCAGTTCTCTGGAGAAGCTGGGATTGTTCTCCTGAGAGCAGAGAAGGTTAAGGGGAGATTTAATAGACATGTTCAAAATGATGAGGGATTTTCACTGAGTAGAGAGGGAGACACTGTTTCCACTGGCAGGAGGGTCAGTAACCAGAGGACAGAGATTTAAAATAATTGACCAATAAAGCCAGTGGGAGGAGGTGAGGAGAAATGTTTTTAGACAGTGAGTTGTTCTGATCTGGAATGCACTGCCTGAAAGGGTGGAGGAAGCAGATTCAATAATAACTTTCAAAAGGGAATTGAATAAAAACTAAAGGGGGAAATTTTCCAAGGCTCTGGGAAAGTGTATGGGAGTGAGACTAATTGAATATTTCTTTCAGAGAGCCAGCACAGAAATGATGGACCGAATGGCCTCCTTCTCTGCTGTATGATGATATGAAATGGCGACAATCAGGGGGTATCTGCATAAGAAGGAGAAATGGAGAATGGTCAGTGAGAGCCCATCGCCAGAACTGGGAGATGTTACAATGGACAGGGTGCGCCAGAGTGTCGGAGGAGGGGGAGAGAGCACGTACACACAGAGAGAGTCAGCACCTTCAGAGGAGGAGAGAGAGGGGAGCCAGTGAGTGTAGAACTGAACCAAGTCAGAGTCAGCTGTTACACTCACAGACAGAGCAAGGGTGAAAAATGAAATGAACTGGAGCAGTTATGAACTATAAAAAATGAACTGGTGAGTTAAACTCCAAAACATGGACACATTGCAGCAGACAAGATTGGGTAGGGGTTCAGGTGACTCCCCCTCCTGTAATACAAAATACATCTGGGCTGTTGGAGACCAAAACCCATCATCGCATCTGGTCCAGTCCTGGGAAGACATTAAAATGGGAAACAGGCAATTCAAAGCAAAGCAGCTCCTATCTTCAACAATTGTGTTATCAAAGACCCTGGCAGAGAGGGAGACTGTGGATTTAAAACCAAAATAATAGGTGTGACCTAACACCACGGTATCATGATGAGCCATCCTCAAACCCCATTTTTAACAATGGTGCACGTTTAAAGACATTGTATAAACCCTGCAGGGGAGAGTATTCTTTGGTCACATGATTGAAACCAAGCTGATAAGACTTTTTTTTATTCTATACAGAGAGATCGAGAGAGACTGAAGGCCATACTTCCAGCCAGAGAAGCTGTGAGGCTGACCAGCTGAGCAAAGGTGCCCTGTCTGCAAAAACAGTTTCAAACCATCTTTGAACAACAGAGGCAGAGAGAAATTGTAAGGTGACTTTGAATTCCCCACCAGTGGAAGTAAACCAGAAGTCTGCAACACTTCAGCAAGTTCAAGACTACAAACAATCAGGCCTGCACCTTTGAAAAGACTTTCCTCTCGACACAATTCAACAGGTTTTGCAAATCTCAAAACTATTAGATCACTTGGGACTTTAAGTGCATCTTAATTTTTCCTTTCTATCAATCTCTCCTTATGTGTGTGAATGTGTGAGTGGGTGAAGGTTGCAAACAATTCAGTTACTATGGAAAAAATAATGATCTTTCTCTCTTTAAACCTACAACAAAACCTGTCATTGGTCTGTTTATTTGACCCTTAAAACACTCAGGGGCTGAAACACTAGTTTAACAAAAACACTATCTGTGGTCAGTTGGGAGGTGAAAAGTGGAAGCCAGTCACCCCATTTCCTACCTGTCTGTAACAGGGGACTGAGTGTAATGTATCCAGGTTTTTTAATGATAGAGTTAGGTGGGAAAGTAAACAGTGAGGAGGATACAAACAGGCTGCAGAGGGATATAGACAGGTTGGGTGACGGGCAAGAACATGACGGATGGAATACAATGTGGTGAAGTGTGAAATCATCCACTTTCATAGGAAAAATAAAAAAGCAGCTTTTTTGTGAATGATGAGAGACTGAGAAACGTTTGCATTCAGAGGGACCTGGTGTCCTTGTACATGAATCACAGAAAGTTAACATGCAGGTACAGCAAGCAATTAGGAAGGCAAATGGTATGTTAGCTTTTGCTACAAAGGGATTGGAGTATCAGAGTAAAGAAATCTCACTACAATTATACAGGACATTGGTGAGGCCCCACCTGGAATACTGTGTGCAGTTTTGGTCTCTTTACCTAAGCAGGGACATATGTGCTCTTGAGGGAATGCAATGAAGGTTCACTAGTCTGGTTCCTGGGATGAGGCGATTGTTCTATTTATTCACAGAATGTGGGTGATGCTGGAAAGGCCAGTTTTTATTGCCCATCCCTAATTGTGTTTGAGAAGGTGGTGGTAAGTCACCTCCTTGAATATAACTGAGTGAGTTGCTGGGCTGTTTCATAGGGCAGTAAAGTCAACCACATTTCTGTGGGTCTGGAGTCACATATAGGCCAGATCGGGTAAGGACGGCAGATTTCCTTCCCTAAAGGAAATTAGTGAACCAGGTGGGTTTTTAGGACAATCTGGTAGTTTCATGGTCACCATTACTCATACTAGCTTTTTAAATGCCAGATTTATTTAATTAATTGAGTTTAAATCCTAAACATCCGTAGTGGGATTTGAATTCATGTCTCTGCATCATTAGTCCAGGCCTCTGGATTACTAGTTCAGTAACATAACCACTCTGCTACAGCACCCCCACTATGATCCATCTCCTCCTATGAGGAGAGATTGAGTAGACTAGGCCTATATTCCCTGGAGTTTAGAAGAATGAGACGTGATCTGACTGAAACATAATAAATTCTTAAGGATTTGTCAGGGTAGATGCTGAGAAAATGTTTCCCCTGTCTGGGTAATCTAGAACACTGGGTCACAGTCTCAGGATAAGGGGTCGGTCATTTAGGACTGAAATGAGGAGAAATTTCTTCACTGAAAGGGTTGTGAATCTTTGGAATTGTCTACCCCAGGGAGCTGTGGATACTCAGTCATTGAGTATATTTAAGACAGAGATTGATAGACTTTTGGGTCCTGAGGGAATTAAGGGATATGGGGATAGTGCGGGAAGGTGAAGTTGAGGTAGAAGATCAGCCATGATCTTGGTGAATGGCAAAACAGGCTCGAAGGGCCAAATGGCCTCCTCCAGCTCCTATTTCTTATGTTCATTAAACCTCAGTCTGGTTCCTCTCAAGCTGCTGAGTGAGTGAATTAAATCTTTCTTGACAAATCACCAAGATACCAGACTACAAGTCATGCCCAAAACATCATTTATTGGTTACGAATCACAACTTAGTTAAATCTGGGCACACAGACACTTTATAGGCATGTATAAATACAGAGAAATGTAATCAGAGTTATCCAGCAGTTGAGCACGAATAGGGAGAGTATGTCACAAAACAAGTAACAAATGCAGGGGTTAGAGTGGCCAAAGACCAAAAGGTCTGAAAATTAGTGGCCAAAGACTAAAAAGTCTCAACCTTTTTGAATCCTGTAATTATAGCACTGTTATTGAAGCAAACTGGTTGAGTAATGGCAATTTCATACAATTTTACATATGTAATGAATAAAATTGCTCTGTACTCAGAATACAATTTCATGAGACTTACCTGACAGCTGATAATTGGTTTTACAGAGCTTCATGTTCTCAATGTCCTGCTTCTGCCTGTTTATAGCTTGTTCATGTAAAAGGTGTTCTGTGAAGATGTGTCAACTTTAATAGAAAGCAGCAGATATAAACATACCAGATGGCACGTTATGGTACCTTGGTAAGTGATGTGCACAAATCAATAGGTACAGGGAGGATTGTCTGCCAGTTATACAGCCTGTCCAATTTGTTGTCCATTAATTAAAATGGACAGGAATATCACATACATTCTGTTAGGAGCATGTGATACTCCCGACTCAATTTTCTGAATTGTTCTTTCAGCCAATTATTTACCTTCAAGAACAAAAGAGGAAAATGAAGTTATTAACTTCAGCAAATGTGGTGTCACTATAGATAGAATGCTTGTTTTAAAATATCATGACTCATAGTAGATTTTATAATTTAAAATAATTAGTCACATTATAAAGATTCTAAACTGAAATAATCTTGTTTGCAGTGCAGATCTCATTATAATCTTCATGAAAGCTAATTAAAAATGTGATTTCCCTCTGCAAAGGATCCAAATATTATGCAATGTAAAAATTGTACCAGATCTTGCTAGTGACCGTGGAAAAGTAATGAGACTAGTGTTGTACCTCAAGGAAGTAAATCCTGCACTGTGGGTCCCACTACCTGGTGGGACGTCCTGCCCCATGTGCCCAAAGATCTGCAGGTCGAGAATCGGCCTGTTCAGTGACCTGAAGACCCATGGCAGAAACTCACAACCTTGAGTAGACATCATCCTTGAATCGAGGGACAGCCGATGACGACCTCTACAGTAACAAGTTTGAGGTTCTGTTGCATCATCCCCAAACCATGCTTAAAAGTTTGGTAATGGCCCTGTGACAATGCAGCAGGTCCAATGGACAGCTGTATATTCCAACAGTGATAAACATTTCTGGCTCCTGTTCTACTGCATCAATTGGTGCAGTGGCAGCTGCATTTAACAGCAAGGTGAGCTGAAAATCATAACTATTGTGTAGGCTTGGAGAAAGGCAGCACTCTGTATATACATATTCATACATGTACAGAGTATTGTGCCATCAGTCTCAGAAGCCCAGTGATCATTTATAGTGACTGCAGAGAGCTCACAGGATAGTTGCACTGTAGCCAATGTACAGCACTTGTGGTGCAGGACAGCCTTTTCCAGATAATCTTAAGCAATGTCAAACCACACATTGAAGAAAGATGACCAGAGTTATACTCCTTGCCTTGCAACACGATGGTGCAAAAGACAGCTTCACACTGACTCAAGGTTTACAGTGTGACTGTGGCAGTAGACAGTGAAAGTGGAGATGAACAATGAATGGAATTCAGCCATACACCTGAGCAAACTGATAAGTGGAAATTCCAGATCACTTCAGTTGCTGCAAAGTACAGGATATATTCAGTTTATACAGCTCATGCTCACTGCAGGATATTCACAGACAGTAACCAGTTTGTGCAGGGTTTTCAGAAATTACTTCAGACACACACGGCTGTGTAAATGGAAGCAAGTTTCAAATTCCTATTGACAGACCAATGTTTTTGCTGCAGACCAGCGACTTGCCAGCTACTGATCCTGCACCATTAATTTTAAACCATGTCAAATGAGCTGTGCCAGTTCTCAGGTGCTCTCTGCTAAGATATCCCATGAAGGCAAAAACAAACATTGGGAATTGGTCTGTGTTTACACACACCTCCTTTTTGACCATTTGCAGAACACTGACACGCTGAATTTGTGAAGGAGTATGCAGTTCCACCCACTTGCTTTCCTGGTTAAAGTTCATTTCCACTGAGGTGGAAGATTATAAAAAATAAAGGCGACTTAAAAACAGGGAAAAAGATCTCCGGGCAGCTTTGTCGTTGCCAGGCATTTAAAAAAAAATCACAATTATCAGCAGTCAGATAAGTCTCATGAAAGTGTATAATAAATAAAAACAAGAAATGCTGGAAATACTCAGCAGGTCTGGCAGCATCTGTGGAGAGAGAAGCAGAGTTAACGTTTCAGGTCAGTGACCCTTCCTCAGAACTGGTTCACAGATGCTGCCAGACCTGCTGAGCATTTCCAACATTTCTTGTTTTTATTTCAGATTTCCAGCATCTGCTGTATTGTACTTTCATGAAATTGTATTTTGAGTATGCTGCAATTTTATTCATTACATATGCAAAATTGTACAAAATAACCACTGCTCAACTAGTTTGCTTCAACAACAGTGTTATAATTACATGATTCCTTGTCAAAAAAAATTCAGACTTTTTAGTCTTCGGCCACTAATTTTCAGACCTTTTGGCCTTTGGTCACTCTCACCCCAGCATTTGACTGTTGGTCAACTGACAGTTCCAAATGTTTTTAAAAGCCAGTCTTATGATTCAGGTCGAAAAGGGAGAAGCCAATGGTGGAATTCTGAAATCCCAACATTAGAAATACGCTATTTGGCAGAAGGTTCTCATGTCCGAGTTAATTGTGAACTCGCTGGTGTCTCAGCAGGGCAAACAAAGAAGTGAATCCCTTCCCACACTCAGAGTAGGTGAACAGTCTCTCCTGGGTGGGACTGCATTGATGCAACACATCCCTGATTTTCATTGCTCCACCACTGGTGGCCGTGCCTTCAGCTGCCAAGGCCATAACCTTTGGAAATCCCTCCCTAATCCTCTCCGCCTCTCTACCTCACCTTCCCTGATTCAGACACTGATTAAAACCCACCTCTCTGATCAAGCTTTTGATCATCTGCCCTAATATCTCCTTATGTGGCTTAGTGTCAAATGTTGCTTTATAAACACTCCTGTGAAAAGCCTTGGAGCATTTTATTACAATAAAGGCACGACATAAATATAAGTTGATGTTAACTTGGACATATATCACCATTCCTTCATCATCACTGGGTGAAAATCCTGTAACTCCTTCCCTGACACCATTGTGGGAGCACCTTCACCACACGGACTGCAGCGGTTCAGGAAGGCGGCCCACCATCACCTACTCAATGGGCAACTAGGGATTGGCAATATATGCTGGTCTGGCTAGTGATACCCATATCCCAGGAATGAAGTTTTAAAAAATCTGTATATTTAAAATGGATTAAAAGACTCTACTGAAATACTTGTTACTGAAACAGTACTCTTTAACATTGAGTGGTTGGTCTCCATTTAGTAACCTCATCTCCCCTGGAATCTATCTCCCTTGACAGTCTCACATTGGAAATTGTTGGGCCTGACTGGGCTCAAAAGTACTCGGGATTAAACCCAGCTGCTTCTCCTCCATCTCCACTCCAGATCAAACTGATGCAACAAAAAAGACCTAAACAGCAGGTCAGGGACTGACTTCCACATCCAACACCCACCCTGATATAAACCAGCTCTGAATTGGTCCTTCTGTGTTTCTCGACTCAGTTCTGTGGCAACGCCTGCAACAAAATTAAACCAACATACTGCGGATACTGGAAATCTGAAATAAAAGGAATAAATACTGGAAACACTTAGTAGGTAGAGAGAGAAACAGAGTTAATGTTTCAGGCGCATCAAACCACTGGAGCCTGCAGCCTGAAACTCAGAGTGGGAGGAGGAGGAAGAATGAAGAGACACAATATAGTCCAACACTCACAGCAACCTACAATCCACCGACATTACCGGGATAGGGAGACAGAGTTTAGAAACACTCAGTAACACGACTCCAGTAAAACATCCCAGGAGGAAAAGGGGGAGCAGTGTGTGTACCTGCCCTGATATCCCCATCCCCAGGCCTGTCAGTCAAACCCCCCCACTCCTCCCAGTCCACAGCTCAGCCTATCAGCTTGCAGCTTCCTGCACCTTGAGCCAGCCCTGCCCAGGTGTGGCCCAGTCCAAGGGGAGTCTTTGTGGAACCGGGGAGGGGGGACCTCCTGCCCTGTGCTGTGTCACAAATGGTTCCTCCCTCCCTCCCTCCCCCAGGCCCCTTTATAACTGAGCTCAGTTTCCTTTAAAGTTTTGTCCTTTGATGTTACAATTTATTAATCTTTAATTCCTCCAAAAGAGCTGGAAATCTGGCGGCCGTTAACCCCGGGCCTGTCACTGGGAGAAACCCCGCCCACCGGCTCCCTCCGCCCCGCTGATGCGAGTCACCAATGTCGCTTCACTGCGCAGACGCACTGCGCGTGCTCCAAACATTGTTCCACAATGCGCATGCTGCACAATCTGTTAGGCACTGCGCAGGCGTACTGTGTGAATAAAGCAATAAAAGCAAAATACTGCAGATGCTGGAAATCTGAAATACCATCAGAGAGTGCTGGAAATACTCAGCAGGTCTGACAGCATCTGTGGAGAGAGAAGCAGAGTTAATGTTTCAAATCTGTGACTGGCAAAGGTTAGAAATTATTCACGTTGACGATCTCTCTGAGTTCATAACCACTGGAAAGTGAGATTAAGCTGGATATCTAAATTTTCTATGATTCTATTCTGACAGTTGGGGTTTGTTTTTGCTGATATTAATAACCTTGCAACTTGCCTGGAGTTTAATATTCTGGATACTAGAGACAGCTAGAAAAGAAGGTCTTGGGTTTAATAGCAAAAAGTGTGCTATCAATGTGAATCACATCAGCTTTTTTGGCTCAATCTGTTCTGACACTGGAATACGTCTGGATCCCAGTCAGTTTGAGGTTGTTCAATCAGTGCCTACTCCTCAAAACAAGGAACATTTGCAGAGGTGTTTGTGTTTGTTTAACGTTTTAGCACCCGACATCTCGAATTTCACTGAGAAAGCATCATCACTGCATGTACTTAAGAAATATATGCCATTCTTTTGGCATGAAAGATCAGCCCATCTTTGACTCACTAAAACAGTCCCTTTCTGCAGAAGCATGTTTGCAATATTACAACCCACGGAAAGAAACTACATTTGAGGTATGTTCTTTTCAAAAGGATCTTGAGGAAGGTAGACCAATTGCATTCGGTCCCAAAAGTTTATCACCCACTCAAGTGAACTATTCAAACATTGAGCGTGAAACATTAGCTTTACTATTTCAGTATCACCAGATTTTGTACATACCTATTTGGCAAACGCTTTGTTGTTAAGATTGACTACAAGCCATTGGCAACGTTTTTGTAAAAAAGCACTCACCTTGCACCACCTCGACTACAAAGGGGTATGACTGCAAGATTCGATATAAACCTGGAAACCTCATAGTTACGTCTGACACATTGAGCAGACTATCCAATCCCAAGAAACGAGAAGACATTCTGCTCGATGTGCAAGTAGACGAAACTGATTTGGAGCTGGAAGAATATCGATCGAATGCGATTTGGACAGAAAAAAAAACATGAAGCGTTCCCAGAGGAGACTTCTAAAGATCCCGTCTTAAAGGCATTATGGCAACTCATCATCAGTGGTTGGCCAGCAACAATGCAAGAGGTTCCTGCAGATCGCAGAACATTTTTGACAAATTAGGACTATCCAGTGGCATTTTGTAAGAGGAAGATAAGTGTTGATTTTGAAAACATTTTGTCAGGATAACCTTACACAATTACATCACGGTCACAATGGCATTGAAGAGTCAAAACGACTTGCACACGAGAGTTTATTGGCCAGGAATCAACAGTGACAGACCGAGCAGTGAGGATGTGCGATGCATGTGAAGAGCATCAACCGAGCCAACACAGAGAGCCACTTCATCCACATGATGTTCTGTCACATCCAGGGTCACGAATAACCACTGACCTGTTTACTGTTAAAGGTGAGGATTTTCTATTGATTATCCGACTACTTCTCCAAGTTCCCCATCATTCGCCAATTGCGGGATACATAAAACACATCAGTAGCAAACACGATGAGTGCAAGTTTTAGTCTTTTTGGTTCCCCGGAGGAGACAGTGTCAGATAACGGCCCTCAGTGCACCAGTAAGCCATTTCAAGACATGTGCGCAAAGTGGGCTGTAAATCACATTACGTCATCCCCACATTACCCGAGCTCGAACACTCTGGCAGAAAGGATGGTGCGGGGAGTAAAGTCACTAACTCTGAAATCAGGATAACCATATTGCACCTTTGAGCAACACCATTAGACACAGAATTACCATCCCAGCAGAGATCATGTTTGAAAAATAAATAAAATCGACTCTTCAGAGCCCTCACTTGACCAGATCATTGTCAATCCAAGACAAATTGGTTGCGAGGCAAGAAAAAAAATGAAAGTCACACATGAGCAAGGAGGCACGGATTTACCTTCTCTACAGATTGAACAAAAGGTCAGAGTGACCCACCCACAAGAGAAGACATGGTATCCTGCGCAAGGATCCAAGATCTGTAACGAGCCACCGTCATAGCAGATAACTACCCTGAATGGAGCAACATTGAGAAGAAATAGATGTCAGCTGGGAGAGTTATCCAACAGCATCATGTCTGAAACTCCTGTAGCATCAAGAACACATTCACATTCAAGAAGGAAGATCAGAAAAATGACATGTACAACACTCAAGTACAAGATAATTGTCAATCAAACCGATGAGTCAAGAGTTGACAATTCCAGATCTCAGCAGTTTCAGAGTTACAAGATCGAGTCAGCAGACCACCTGTATATTTCAGAGACTCTTGACTGATGACTGAGAGTCAATACATGTGTAAATATTGTTCACAATTATCTTATTTCTTGATGTACATCGCATATAATTTATGAAATTCTCATTTAAAGGTATTGTGATATTGTTTTAACTGCTAATGTACCAGTTAACATATTGTTGAATAGGCAAATAGTTTGGTATACATCACAGGAAGTGATGCAAGCCAATATATATCGCAGTTGGAGCAGTGTTAGTCAATAGTCAGCATATGTATCTTAGTCCTCCCCTGTAAGTCTGTTCATAAAGAACCCTTCATTCAACTCACCATTCATCATCAGAGTGTTTGGTACATTTGTGTTGAGGACACAATAACACAACAGGTGCCATCAGCGTTCATGTGAAAATTAATGCTGTGATTTCAGATGGTGTTAGTGAGGGACAGCATGTAGGTGAGAAATAGGAGGGGGCCAAGGATAGATCCTTGGAGGACACCAGAGGTAACTGTGCAGGAGTGGGAAGAGAATACATTGCAGCCAATACTACAGCTACGATGAGATAGACAAGAATGGAACCAAGAGGGTGCAGTCCCACTCAGCTGGCTAACAGTGGAGAGGTGTTGGAGAAGGAATGTGTGGTCAACCATGTGAGAGGCTGTGGACAAGCTGAAAAGGATGAGGAGGGATAGTTTACCTTTGTCTCAGTTACGTAGGCTGTAAGAGCAGTTTCTGTACTGTGACAGGGGTGGAAACCTGTTTCGAGGGATTCAAACACGGAGTTCCGGGAAAGTCGGACACGGATTTGGGGGACGACAACACCTACAAAAGGACTTTGGAAAGGAAAGGGAGATTGGAGAAGGTGGCAGTTTACAGGTGGCAGTGGGGTCAAGCGTTTTTTGAGGAGAGGGCAATGACGGCAGAGTTAAAGGAGAGAGGGACAGTACCTGAAGAGAGAGAACTGTTAACAATATCAGCTAACATGGGGAAGGTGGCTGGTCAGCAGTTTAGTGGGAATAGGGTCGAGGGAGCAGGAGGTGGGTCTCATGGACAAGATGAGCTCAGAGACGGCCTGAGGGGAGATAGGAGAAAAACTAGAGAAAGATGTGGGTTCAGGGCTTGGACAAGGAGGAGGTTTTTGATGCAGTTTGGCCCAATGGGTGAGTGGAAGGGAGGGAAGCAGCAGAGCCAACTGATCGAATGATCTCAATCTGAGTGACAAAGAAGACCATGAGCTCCTCGCACTTGTTGGAGGAGACGATGGAGAAGACAGGGGAGAGGGGGAGCACTTCAAAAGGAACTACGTGTCGAGATATTTAAAAGACTTGACACACTGTGTGTTTAACAAAACTAATTCATTTGACTTTTATCCAGAATATTAAACTCCAGCCCAGTTATAGGGATTATTAACATCAGCAGAAACAAATCCCAATGAACATAGTTCAGTCCTGGATGTGATTAACAGCAGAATCCAATTATTGTAGTCATTTGTGAACTCGCTGGTGTGTCAGCAGGGTGGATGACTGAGTGAATCCCTTCCCACAGATGGAGCAGGTGAACGGCCTCTCCCCAGTGTGAACTCGCCGGTGTGTCAGCAGGTTGGAAGAATCAGCAAATCCCTTCCCACACACGGAGCAGGTGAACGGCCTCTCCTTGGTGTGAGTACGCTGGTGTGTCACCAGGGTGGATGACTGAGTGAATCCCTTCCCACACACAGAACAGGTGAACGGTCTCTCCCCAGTGTGAACTCGCTGGTGTTTCAGCAGGTTGGATGAATCAGCAAATCTCTTCCCACACATGGAGCAGTTGAACAGCATCTCCCCGGTGTGAGCGTGCTGGTGTTTCAGCAAGTTGGTTGAATTAGTGAATCCCTTTCCACACTCAGAGCAAGTGAATGGCCTCTCCTCAGTGTGAAGTCGCTGATGTGTTAACAGGTTGTTTGACTGAGTGAATCCCTTCCCACACACAGAGCAAGTGAACGGTCTCTCCCCAGTGTGACTGCGCTGATGAGTTTCCAGCTGAAATGGGTAATTGAATCCCTTCCCACAGTCCCCACATTTCCACGGTTTCTCCCCAGTGTGAACGCGCTTGTGTTTCGACAGGCCAGATGATCGGCTGAAACCTCGTCCACACACAGAACACGTGTACAGTTTCTCTCCACTGTGATCGCTGCTTTTTCCTTCCATGTTCAAAATCCGATGGTATTCAGGTTACGATAAACTGTGCAACTCCATCAGATCCTGATGCGATGTTTCTTTGAGTTTCCTGACTGCAAATTCTCTACGAATAACCTATGATATTGATTTTAAACAGAAAAAAAAAGTGTGAGAACAGCCATAACAGCACAAGGGCAGGTTGTGAAATGGAGCTGAATGACTCTGGTAGTTTGTGGGACCACTCAACCGACATAAGACTATGACCTCTATGAGAGGAGAGAGTGAGTTTTGGGGGAAGGGGGGGGGGGGGGGGGGGTGAGGAGGAGGGAAATCGGGGGAGCTGTAAGAGCTGCAGGGGGAAAAAGGAGAGGAAGTTTCTACCTACACTGCAACCTTGATAGAACCTCTGAAATCCTCATCCTTTACCATCTAGAAGGATTAGGGTAACAGGTATATGCGAAGTTACCTCCAATTTCCCCTCCACGTCACCCACCATCCTGACTTGTCTGACATCCAGGACTGGATGAACAGAAATTTCCTCCATTTAAATATTGGGAAGACTGAAGACATTGTCTTTGGTCCCTGCTGCAAACTCCACTCCCTAGCCACTGACTCCACCCTTGTAAATGGCTAAGGCTGAACCAGACTGTTCATGACCTTGGTAACTTAACTGTGAGTTCAGCTTCTGATGACATATTCGCGCGATCACCAAGACCACAATGGCTCCCAGTTAAGCAGCACCTCAATTTTAAAATCCTCATCCTTGTTTTCAAATCCCTCCATTCCCTCACCCCTCACTATCTCTATAATCTCCTCCAGCCCTACAACCCTCCGAGAGATCAGGGCTCATCTAAATCTGACATCTTGAGCAGATTCGGCGCTACATAAATCCAAGTTGTTGTTAACTTGGACATATATCACCGTTCCTTCATCATCATTGGGTGAAAATCCTGTAACTCCTTCCCTAACACCATTGTGGGAGCACCTTCACCACATGGACTGCATCACCTAAAATCATAGCATCATAGAATGGTTACAGTACAGAGGGAGACCATTTGGCCCTTCACGTCCATGCTGGATCTCTGCAAGAGCCACTCAGCGAGTCCCACTCCCCAATCTTTTCCTCATAGCCCTGCAAATCTCTTGTTTTCAGATAATTACCCAAATCCCCTTTTGAAAGCCATGACTGAATCGGCCTCAACCAGACTCCTATAAAACCCCGGGTAATGCAGGCTTCACAAACGCTGAGTGCAGCCTCTACCACACACTCATGCAGCAACTTCTAGATCCTAACCACTCACTGCTGGTGTCCAGGGTCCTGTAAAAGGAGTTAACAAAAGCCACCAGTCAGTCCAGGACACAAATTCAGAAAAGACAAACGTTTCTCTTAGTTTGAGTTTGCTGTGTGTAAATCCTCCCCTTCTAAACCCCTGTAAAATGAGTTTACAAAAGGCATCACTGTCAGTCCGGTATAGAAATTAACAGCATTCTATCCTCCTGCTTCCTGGCCCAGAATGGCCACGCATGCGCCCTGCTGTACACTGTCCCCGAGAAAGATGGTGGCCATTAACCCAGGCCTGTCACTGGGAGAAGCTCCGCAGTGAACATTATCCAGCCCTAGACCCGAATATGAAACAGTGAACATTACCCACCTCCCCTTCCAGACCCCAATACAAAATGAACATTATCCCCCACCCCCAGGACCTGAATATAAAACTGTGAACATGATTTTTTGGGGAACTAGGGTGAGGGGGAAACGTCTCATTGGAAATTGCTGGGCCCAATTGGGCTCAAAAGTACTCGAGGTTAAACCCAGCAACTGCTCCTCCATCTCCACTCCAGTTCAAACAAATGCAACAAAAAAAAAACCTACACAGTGGTCAGGGACCAACTTCCACATCTAACAGCCATCCCGATACAAACTGGTTGTTAATTGGTCCATCTGTGTTTCTCCACTTAGTTCTGTGAGCAATGCCTGCAACAAAACAAATGTGAAATACTGTGGATGCTGCAAATCTGAAATAAGAGAAAATGCTGGAAATACTCAGCAGTTCGGGCAGCATCTGTGGAGAGGGAAACAGAGTTAATGTCTCAGGTGCTTCGTGCCGCCGGAGCCTGCACCTGGAACTCGGAGTGGGAGAAGGAGGAAGAATGAGGAGAGGCAACATAGTCCAACACTCACAGCAACCTCCAATCCACCGACATTACCGGGATAGGGAGACAGAGTTTAGAAACACTCAGCAACACGACTCCAGTAAAAGATCCCAGGAGGAAAAGGGGGAGCAGTGTGTGTACCTGCCCTGATATCCCCCTCCCCAGGCCTGTCAGTCAAACCCCCCACTCCTCCCAGGCCACAGCTCAGCCTAGCAGCTTGCAGCTTCCTGCACCTTGAGCCAGCCCTGCCCAGGTGTGGCCCAGTCCAAGGGGAGTCTTTGTGGAACCAGGGAGTGGGGGAGGGGGGACCTCCTGCCCTGTCCTGTGTCCCAAATGGTTCCTCCCTCCCTCCCCTCCCCCAGGCCCCTTTATAACTGAGCTCAGTTTCCTTTAAAGTTTTCTCCTTTGATGTTACAGTTTATTAATCTTTAATTCCTCCAAAAGAGCTGGAAATCTGGCGGCCGTTAACCCCGGGCCTGTCACCGGGAGAAGCCTCGCAGCTGCTGCCCTACTCACTGCGGGACTGGGAGCTTCGTACTGAGGGCGTTAAGGCCTACACCGGGTGCTTCCGAATCCTCCCCGCCTCTCTCCGACTGCAGATGCGACTCACACTGCGCATGTTCCAAACATTGCGCCTCGAGTCATCCCGCCTCTGACCTGACAGTCTTTAAGGTCATGTTGATTGACGGCAGCTCCGGACCAATAGCAAGAGGGGGCCCTGGAGGGGGTGGGGCCGCCGGCACCTTGATTCTCGCCACGCCCCTCACAGGCTCCGATTACTTCGTCAGCCCGCCCGGTCCTCCAGTCCCCGCCCACTCTACCTATTGTAATAAAAGCAAAATACTGCGGATGCTGGAAATCTCAAATAAAAACAAGAAATGCTGGAACCACTCAGCAGGTCTGGCAGCATCTGTAGAAAGAGAAGCAGAGTTAACGTTTCAGGTCAGTGACCCTTGATCGGAACTGGATGCCTATTGGTCCACTTTACCTACTGGTCGCAGCCGCCGTCAATCAGCCGGATGGGCGGGCCGTGTGAGCTGAGCATGCGCGGCCGGCAGAGGACTGAGGCAGAGAGCGCGGTTCCAGCAGGTGAGAGGGAGGCGGGTTAATAAAGCCCGGGGCTCGCAGGCTGCAGACACACCGAGTGCGGAGCCAGGAGACAATCTAAACAGGGAGATCACAACAAACACAGATGCTGCCAGACCTGCTGAGCATTTCCAGCACTTTCTGTTTTTATTTCAGATTTGCAGTATTTTATTTTTATTTATCCCAGTATCTCTGCCTCCTGCTCTCAGATCCTATCACTGGTTTCTGTGATTCTCCCTCTCTGTTTATTTCTCTCTCACTCAGTTCTGTCCTTCTCCCTGGATCTCTGGTTTCTGTGTCTCAGTGGCTCTCACTGGGGGAGATTTGGACTCAGTGCCATGGTGTTGTACAAGTGACAATGAACAGGGATCCTGCTTTCCATCTCTCCTGAGTTTTACTCGTGTTGATGTAAAAGCAGGAAAGAGATGTGAAGCAACCACCCGGTTTGTACTATTGCACCAAGTCAAAGTCTAGCCCAGTGTTTCATTTCCCTCTCTGTGTGTCTGCTCCCTGACTGTTTCTGCCACTTTCTTGTGGGCAGATGCAGGTGAGGGACAGAAGAGGCATGATCTAACATTGGTAGGACAGGATTGAAGGGCTGAATGGCCACCGCCAACCTGTTCCTGTGCCAATCAATGTTTCTGTGTGTCTGTTCCCTGTTCAGGGGGAAGCTTAGGTTTTGATTCTAGTTTAATGATAGGGGTGAGGGGACAGGAGAAACACCTTTCAGCAGTGAAGGATATGTCTGCTGCTGGGATAATCCTGTATGTGAAGGGACAGAATACCAGTGAGCCTCTGCATGTCCTAGCTCGATGTCTGTCCCTCCATTTGGCTGGATATGAATACAAGGTGCCAGGGGTCTGGACATGAATTGAAGAAAATTAGAGAATTAGACAGGGTCTGTTGACAGGGAGGGGGGGAATTAGACAGGGTCTGTTCACAGGGAGGGGGGAATTAGACAGGGTCTGTTCACAGGGAGGGGTAATTAGACAGGGTCTGTTCACAGGGAGGGGGGAATTAGACAGGGTCTGTTCACAGGGAGGGGGGAATTAGACAGGGTCTGTTCACAGGGAGGGGGGAATTAGACAGGGTCTGTTCACAGGGAGGGGGGAATTAGACAGGGTCTGTTCACAGGGAGGGGGGAATTAGACAGGGTCTGTTCACAGGGAGTGGGGAATTAGACAGGGTCTGTTCACAGGGAGTGGGGAATTAGACAGGGTCTGTTCACAGGGAGGGGGGAATTAGACAGGGTCTGTTCACAGGGAGGGGGCAGTTAGATAGGGTCTGTTCACAGGGAGGGGGGAATTAGACAGGGTCTGTTCACAGGGAGGGGGCAGTTAGATAGGGTCCATTCAAACCAACATATGAATTAGGAGCAGAAGTAGGCCACTCCTTGGGCCTGCTCTGCCTTTCAATAAGATCATGGTTGATCTGATTGTAACCTCAACTCCACATTCCCACCTACCCCCGATAACCTTTCATCCCCTTGCTTATCAAGAATGTATCTAAATCTGCCTTAAAAATATTAAAAGACTCTGCTTCCAACACCTTTTGAGAAGGAGTTCCAAAGAGTCACGACCCTCTGAGAGAAAAAAAATCCACTCATCTCTGTCTTCAATGGGTGACCCCTTATTTTTAAACAGTGGCTCCTAGTTCTAGACTCTCCCACAAGAGGAAACATCCTTTCCATATCCACCCTGTCAAGGCCCCTCAGAATCTTATCTTTTTCAATCAAGTCGCCTCTTACTCTTCTAAACTCCAGTAGATAAAAGCCTCGCCCATCCAACCTTTCCTCATGAGACAACCCATCCATTCCAAGTATTAGTTTATTAAACCTTCTCTGACTGCCTCCAACGCTTTTACATCCTTCCTTAAATAAGGAGACCAGTACTGTTCACAGTACTCCAGATGTGGTCTCACCAATGACCTGTATAGCTGAAGCATAACCTCCCTACTTTTGGATTTCTTTTTTTCTATTCATTCATGGGATGTGGGTGTCCCTGACTAGGCCAGCATTTATTGCCCATCCCTAATTGCCCTTGACAAGGTGGTGGTGAGCTGACTTCTTGAACTGCTGCAGTCGATGTGGTGTAGGTACACCCACAGTGCTGTTAGGAAGGGAGTTCCAGGATTTTGACCCAGCGACAGTGAAGGAACAGCGATACAGTTCCAAGTCAGGATGGTCTGTGACTTGGAGGGGAACTTGCAGGTGGTGGTGTTTCCATGCATTTACTGCCCTTGTTCTTCTAGTTGGTAGAGGTCGTGGGTTTGGAAGGTGCTGTTGAAGGAACCTTGGTGCTTTGCTGCAGTGCATCTTGTAGATGGTACACACTGCTGCCACTGTGCGTCGGTGGTGGAGGATCTGAACGTTTGTGGATGGGGTGCCAATCAAACGGGCTGCTTTGTCTTGCATGGTGTCAAGCTTCTTGGGAGCTGCACCCAAGTGGAGAGTATTCCATCATACTCCTGACTTGTGCCTTGTAGATGGTGGATAGGCTTTGGGGAGTCAGGAGGTGAGTTACCCGCCTCAGGATTCCTAGCCTCTGACCTGCTCTTGTAGCCACAGTATTTACATGGTTACTCCAGTTCAGTTTCTGGTCACTGTAGCCCCTAGGATGTTGATAGTGGGGGATTCAGCGATGGTAATGCCATTGAATGTCAAGGGGAGATGGTTAGATTCTCTCTTGTTGGAGATGGTCATTGCCTGGCACTTGTGTGGCGCAAATGTTATTTGACGCTTATCAGCCCAAGCCTGGATATTGTCCATGTCTTGCTGCAATTCTACACGGACTGCTTCAGTTCCCCTCACAATAAACGATAACATTTTATTAGCTTGCTTAATTACTTGCTGGACCTGCATACTAACCTTTTGCGATTCTTGCACTGGGACACCCAGATCCTTCCGCATCTCAGAGCTCTGCAATCTCTCACCATTTAGATAATATGCTTCTTTTTTATTCTTCCTGCCAAAGTGGACAATTTCACACTTTCCCACATTATACTCCATTTGCCAGGTCTTTGCCCACTCACCTAACCTATCTATATCCCTTTGTAACCTCCTTACGTTGTCTTCACAAGTTACTTTCCTACCTATCTTTGTGTCATCAGCAAATTTTTCAAACATACCTTCGGTCACTTCATCTAAGTCATTTATATAAATTGTAAAAAGTTGAGGCCCCAGCAAGATCCCTGTGACACACCACTTGTTACATCTTGCCAACCAGAAAATGACCCATATCAATGCCAATATGTTACCCCTGCACTATGAGCTTTTATTTTCTGCAATAACCTTTGATTTGGCACCTTATCCAATGCCTTCTGGAAATCGAAGTGCAATACATCCACTGGTTTCCCTTTATCCACAGCACATGTAACTCCTTCAAAGAACTCCAATAAACTGGTTAAACATGATTTCCCTTTCCCAAAACCATATTGACTCTGCCTGATTACCTTGAATTTTTCTAAATGCCCTGCTATAACATCTTTAATAATAGCTTCTAAAATTTTCCCTAACACACGTTAAGCTAACTGGACTGTAGTTTCCTTTGTTTTCCTATATTTTTCTTTAAATTGATACTATGCTTAACTTTTTTAGTTAACCACGGATAGTGGGGCCTTCCCTCGGAAATTTTCTTACTCGTTGGAATGTATCTACTGCAGTCTCAGGATAAGGGGTCGGCCATTTAGGACTGAAATGAGGAGAAATGTCTTCACTCAAAGTGTTGTTAATCTTTGGAATTGTCTACCCCAGGGAGCTGTGGATGCTCAGTCGTTGAATATATTTAAGACAGAGATTGATAGATTTTTGGGTACTGAGTGAATTAAGGGATTTGGGGATAGTGCGGGAAGGTGGAGTTGAGGTAGAAGATCAGCCATGATCTTGGTGAATGGCAGAACAGACTCGAAGGGCCAAATGGCCTCCTCCAGCTCCTATTTCTTATGTTCATTAAACCTCAGTCTGGTTCCTCTCAAGCTGCTGAGTGAGTGAATTAAATCTTTCTTGACAAATCACCAAGATACCAGACTACAAGTCATGCCCGAAACATCATTTATTGGTTACAAATCACAACTTAGTTAAATCTGGGCACACAGACACTTTATAGACATGTATAAACACATAGAAATGTAATCAGAGTTATCCAGCAGTTCAGCACTAATAGGGAGAGTATTTCACAAAAACAAGTATAGGTTAAAAAGTCTATTCAGTGATTGACTGTAAATCAGCACTAATGGATGCTCAGTATGAATTACAGCAGGGACCGGAGTCTGAGGTTATAAATTGGTGAGTTTACTTTAAGAGTAATTCCTTCAATATCTGACATGTTAACAGCTGTGAACAGCCTGTCTATCAAACAGCTCAAGTCTGCTGCTGCTTACAAACATTCAGAGCTTAAACAGCCTCGTTCTTCAGCTAAAGAACAGACTTTCTCCTGTCGATATTGAGCTGCAGGATTGGCCTGTGATCTGTTTATTGTTCATCTTTTGTTCAGTACATTTACTGAGTGGATTTAAATTGAAAATGAGGTTTGCAGACATGATGGTCTATTCACACATGAATGAGAGATGCTGTGGGGCACACGCTCAGTCCAAGAGGGGCAACCGACATCAGAAATAAACCCCAACTGTCAGAATGATCCTGGTTCAGTCCTGGATGTGATTAACAGCAGCAATAACAGCAGAATCCAACCCCTGTAATCACCTGTGAACTTGCTGGTGTCTCAGCAAGTTTGATGACTGAGTGAATCCCTTCCCACATACAGAGCAGGTGAACGGCCTCTCCCCAGTGTGAACTCGCTGGTGTCTCAGCAGGGCAGCTGAACAAGTGAATCCCTTCCTACACACAGAGCAGGTGAATGGTTTCTCCCCACTGTGAACTCGCTGGTGTCTCAGCAGTTTGGATGACTGAGTGAATCCCTTCCCACACAGGGAGCAGGTGAACGACCTCTCCCTGGTGTGAACACGCTGGTGTGTCAGCAGGGCGGATGAATCAGCAAATCTCTTCTCACACGTGGGGCAGGTGAACGGTTTTTCCCCGGTGTGAACTCGCTGGTGTCTCAGTAGTTTGGACGACTGAGTGAATCCCTTCCCACACACACAGCAGGTGAACGGCCACTCCCCAGTGTGACTGTGTCGATGCGTTTCCAGCTCAGATGGGTAACTGAATTCCTTGCCACAGTCCCCACATTTCCACGGCTTCTCCCCAGTGTGACTGCGCTTGTGTTTCGATAGGCCAGATGATCGGCTGAAGCCTCGTCCACACACACAACATGTGTACGGTTTCTCCCCACTGTGAACAATGCTTTTTGCCTCCATGGTCAAATGTCAATGATATTCCAAACCTGATGAAACAAGTGACTCTGTCAGATCTTGCCGTGATGTTTAGTTTGAGATTCCCATCCGGAAATCCTCCCTTTCTAATACCCTGTAAAATGAATTTAAAACAGGAAAAAAGGGAGTGAGAGAGAACCCACAAAAAAAATACAAAGATAGGTTGTGAAATTGAGCTGAATGAATCTGGTAATTTGTGGGGCCAGAACAGAGAATGGGTGGGGCTTCAGGGTCCCAGTGACCTGGAGAGAAAATCATTGGCTCCTTGATTTTATTCTCACTCTGCACACAGGGACTGGAGAACTGAAGGCAGTGTTATGACCAAGGTGGGAGGAGCGCACTGTTAATTCAGTCCCACTTCTCCACGTCACAGCATATCAATAAATTTTCCCACTTACCGAAACAGCCAATTAGATATCTATTTGTTCCCAGAATAAAGCACACCAACCAGGTTTCTTTAATCAACAAAAATTAACAGTCTATTATAAAACCCAGTCTTAACCAATGATGAAGTAAACCCAAGTACAAATTGAGATATTAAAGCTCCTTATTTTTCCTAGCCCTCATGCACACGCACATACATCCAAAACAAAAAACAGTTAACCGGGAAAAAATAAAGGATTTTTGCGCACAGCTGTTTCATAGGAATGAAAGGAATAATAAAAAATTTAGTCTGTCACGATCTGGAAGGAAGAGCTTCAGTTTGGCGAGGTGTCCCAAAGTCGAATAGTTGGATGCTACTCAAAGATTTTCCAGGTGAGTTTGTTGAACAGTCTGTGATGAGTAGGCCAAAGAACTTCGACAGCAGAAGGCTTCACATAAGGCCTTCCATCAGGTGTGCAGCAACGAGGATCTCCTTAGGTCTTATAGCAGCAGTATAGCAGGAAAAGGTTTCTTCCAATATTCAGGATTTCTTAAACCCAAGAGGTCACAGTACATCTTGATGCAGGGATTCTTCAGAGACAGGAGGCAATAGGAATCTGCCACATTTGAAATCAGGAGATGCAGGATTTTTCTGGGTCTTCTGATCTCCAGGCAGGTCAAAATCAAATTTCAAATGCCTGCTTTTTGTCCAAACTCACAGGCTTTTTAAAGTTCCAAACTGAAACCAAAACCTTCCTGAAACAGGTCTCATGCCCAGTCATAAATTCTTGTTGTAACAGAGGGTAGCTCTGAGGCCAACACCCTGCTGGTTTCCTTGAAATTACCTGCCTTCCAGTCCTTGTTTACCAGTTCAGCTTTTGTTGAACTTCCTTTCAAAACATCCATAAAGTTCAGCTATTTGCAGGTGTCTCAATGCCCACTGAAATCCTTTTGCAGTTTTAAAAAACACAGAATCCCAAGTTTAAATCCAAAAAAAAAATTGTTACACCAGCCAGAGTAAAGGGAGGGAAAAAACTGGCAGTGGAGGGAAGAAACGGTGCAGATGGTGCAATGGGTTTGGATTTCAGCACAGGGAGGAGGGAGAGTGTGTGGGACAGGGATTTACAGCTTTGGGGGAACAAAAGAGGATAAAATGTTCCATAGAAACTAAAATTTTCTGTTCTGACAGTGATGACTTTTGTCAATGCCTTTTACTGGGGATCAGGAGAGGATTTACAGACATTGATTTTATTCTCACTCTGCACACAGTGGGTTTCTCACCATCTATCCTGAAGGTGTTGGTAAGTGCCAGGGTTACAGTTTACATCCCACAGAACTGGAACAGATAAAATCAAACCAAACATCACATCAAAATCTGACACAATCACTCGATTCATCAGGCCATGAACATCATTGGACTTTGAAGGAGAGCAAAAAGCCCCATTCACAGCGTGGATAAACTGTACACGTGTTCTGTGTGTGGATGAGGCTTTATGGGTGGCGCAGTGGTTAGCACCGCAGCCTCACAGCTCCAGCGACCCGGGTTCAATTCTGGGTACTGCCTGTGTGGAGTTTGCAAGTTGTCCCTGTGTCTGCGTGGGTTTCCTCTGGGTGCTCCGGTTTCCTCCCACATGCCAAAGACTTGCAGGTTGATAGGTAAATTGGCCATTATAAATTGCCCCTAGTATAGGTAGGTGGTAGGGAAATATAGGGACAGGTGGGGATGTGGTAGGAATATGGAATTAGTGTAGGATTAGTATAAATGGGTGGTTGATGGTCGGCACAGACTCGGTGGGCTGAAGGGCCTGTTTCAGTGCTGAATCTCTCTCTCTACCCGATCGTCTGGCCTGTCGAATCACAAGCTCAGTCACTCTGGGAAGAAACCCAGGAAGTGTGGGGACTGTGGGAAGGAATTTGTTTACCCCTCTGAACTGGGAACTCATCGGCATATTCACACTGAGGAGAGGCTGTTCACCTGCTCAGTGTGTGGGAAGCGATTCACTCAGTCAGCGAACCTCTGTACACACCAGCGAGTTCACAAGTGACTGCAGGGATTGGATTCTGCTGTTAATCACATCCAGGTCTGAACCATGTTCATTCTGACAGTGGGTTTATATCTGATGTTCATCGATCTTTATCGCTGGGGTGGAGTTTAATATTCTTGTTTGCTTTACTTTGTAACCTTTACTCTTCAAATAAAGTAGCTCACTTTGAACTATTCTCAGGGTTTTGTAGGATAAAGCCAGACAGTGATTTACTTGTACTTCTTGCAATTTACTATATTATATTCACTGCTCACAATGTGGTCTGTTCTGTATTGAGAAAAAAAAAATGCAGATTGTGTGATCACTTTGAGGAACCTCCGTTCAGTCTGCAGGCGTGACCCTGAGTTTCCGGTCACTTGCCATTTTAATTCTCCGTCCCACTCTGACCTCGGCCTCCTGCACTGTTCCAATGAAGCTCAATGGGAGCTCAAGGAACAGCAGCTCATCTTTCAATTAGGCACTTTCCAATCTTCCGGACTCAACATTGAGTTCAGCAGTTTCTGCACCAACAGAGAGTTGTCGGGATCTGGAACGCTCCACCTGAAAAGATGGTGGAACCTGATTCGATCAGCAATTTTAAAAGGGAGTTGACAGGTATTTGAGAATGAGGAACTTACAGGCTTACAAACAACAAGTGGGTGTGTGGGACTAAGCACGACTGTTCTTTCAAAGAGCCAGCACAAGCACAAAGGGTTGAATGGCCTCGTGTGCTGTAAGTTTCTATGATTCTAGGAGTTGGCCATTTAGCCTCTCGAGCCTGTTCCACCATGCAATAGGATCACAGCTGATCTGTGACCTAACCCTCTACACCCACCTTTGTCCCATATCCATTATTACCTTTGGTTAACAAAGATCTATCACTGTCAATTTTTAAATTAATATTGATCTCACATCAACTGCTGTTTGTGGAAGAGAGTTCCAAACTTCTACCACCCTTCGTGAGTAGAAGTGTTTCCTAACTTCACTCCTGAAAGGTCTGGCTCTAAGTTTTACACTATGCCCCCTTGTTCTAGACTCCAGAACATCCGGCCCATGGGCCAGAATCCAGCCTGCCAATGGTTTCCATCCGACCCGCCACAACGTTTAGCGACTGACACGGCACAGACACCTCACTGCGCATGTCCTTCTTTACCAAGATGGTGGACAATCTTCAGGAGCTGATATTTTGGCTCCTTTAGTAAGATGGCAGCACCTGGGCTGAGCTGCCTGGCTGCTGGTGATTCCTGCCCGAACTCCATTCCCAGTCCAGTCTTCCCGGCCGTGAGTTCAGGCCCCAGGCCGAACACTGGCTCTGGGAGCAGGGTGCTGGGGTAATCCAGCCCTGGGATCAGGGTGCTGGGGTAACTGGGAACTGGGATCAGGGTGCTGAGGGAACACAGAGGAGGGAAGGTCACGGGGTGGGGGGGGGGGGGCGCGGAAGAGAGAGAGAGACACACACACACAGACAGAGGCAGAGAGAAACAAAGATACACAGAGACAGAGAAAGACAGACAGTGTTGCAACTGAGGCGGGAGTCATGCACTGTTAATTCAGTCCCAATACTCCACAGGTCTCAGTGTATTACTGAAGTTTGCCACCTACCAGAAAACAGCCAAATTAAACACTATTAACCCCCAGAATAAAATACACCAAAACAGGTATCTTTAGACCACAACAAATTGACTATTTATTAATAAACTATATTTTAAACACTAATAAGATAAATTTATGTCTAAAGACGTTATAACTTCTTACTTATACTAACTTCCCCATTCACACTCACATACATTTAAAAATCAACAGTTAACCAGTTTTAAAAATGGTGTTTCTTAAGAATAAACTAAGTGGCTGGGTTGTAAGTCCTGGTGGGTTACGTTCCCAGTTGATGAAGTGTCCCAGAGTAGAAAAATCAGATGCCACTCGAAATCTCCAGGCGAATTTGATGAAACAGCCTTTAATAGATAGGCATTCAAAGTATTTCAGCTGCAAAAGGCATCACACAGATCTTTCAACGAGGAGCACAGCAATAGGTCTACTTGAATTTTAAATTGGCAGTCTTTTGGTGGAAACATTACTGAGAATTCCAGCAAACACAAACAGGCAATAGAGAGAGTTACTTCTGTAGCAGGGACTTCTTGGAATTTCGAAGTAAAATGGAATTTACTACCTCCAACACTGAAAATGTTCTTTCCAGAGTTTTTTCTTTCTTTGGCAAACACAGTCTGAGCTCAATGTAGATTTTCTCTGCTGAGATAAAGACAGCTTCTTTTTAATAAGCACAATTCGTTCGGGTCCCAGTTCAGACTGGTTTCAGCCAGTCCCTGCAAACAGTCAAATTGAAACATTACAGCTTGTCTCCTGCTGTTACCTAGGGAACAGGCTTGCTGTGGCACACTGTTCTCAAGAAATAAAAAGCTCTCTCTCTGTCTTAAAGGTAGACTGGTTTTAGACCGAGTCTTAAAGGCATACAGTTTTTAAACTGAGGAGAAAAAAATAGTTCCGTGACAACTGACAGAGACACGCAGTTACAAAGATACACAGAGTGAGAGAGTGTGAGAGTGAGAGAGTGAGACTGAGAGAGAATGAGAGAGAGAGAGAGAGAGAGTCAGAGAGTGTGAGAGTGAGAGAGTCAGAGTGTGTGAGTGTGAGAGAGTCAGAGTGTGTGTGTGAGAGAGAGTGTGAGAGAGAGAGAGAGTGAGAGTGTGTGTGAGTGAGAGAGTGTGAGAGAGAGTGAGACAGAGAGAGTGAGAGAGAGAAACACAGACAGAGAGTGTGAGAGAGAGAGAGACACACACACACAGAGAAAGACAGAGAGAGGGAGAGACAAAGAGAGAGAGAGAGAGACAAAGAGAGAGCGAGAGAGAGACAGACACGGAGAGAGACAGACACAGACAGAGAGACAGACAGCCAGAGAGAGAGAGAGACAGACAGACTGAGGCAGAGATGGAGAGTCAAACAGAGAGACAGAGGGGAGAGGGAGGGAGGGAGGGAGAGAGAGAGAGAGAGGGAGGGAGGGAGGGAGGGAGGGAGGGAGGGACAGGCAGAGGCAGAGAGGGTGACAGAGGGGAGAGAGAGCAATCAAGATCACCCCTGAAAGACAGACATCGATCCAGAATACTCTGCATCACTACATCAAGCATGCAGGCAGACACTGTCTAACACTGCAAGCAAAATCAATGTCAGGTACTCACTAAATCAGTGTTCAACATAGCAATGAGTTAATAAATTAGTCTTCTCACTTAAACCTTGTTCCCAAAAATGCACATTTTTTGTGGTTTTGATTAATAGTAAAATAAATTTCTGATACCTTTAATCTTTCTGAAAGTTGCTCACCTGCCCCTTATATAGAGCAAAAATTATAATGTGGCCCCTCACGGGAAAAGGATGGACACCCCTGATCTATACTGTCAGTTCTAATACCTTGAAAATTTTTGATCAGCTCACCACTTAATCTTCTAAATTCTAGGGAATACAACCCTCATGGTGAGGAGATGCATTTTGGCAGAAGGGATAGGGCAAGGCAATGTACACCTAATGGAACAGTTTGAAGGAGAGGGGGACCTGGGGGTTCATATGCATAGCTCACTAAAGGCGGCAGGACATATTGAGAGTAGTAGGCAAAGCATTTGGGATCTTGAGCTTCATAAATGGAGGTATTGAATGCAAAAGCAGGGTAGTTATGCTGAATCTTTATAAATCTCTGCTTTGGCCATAACTGGAGTATTGTGTCCAGTTCTGATTGTCACACTTTAGGAAGGATGTGAGGGTCCTTGAAAAGGTGCAGAGAAGATTTACTAGAATGGTGCCTGGTATGAGGGAATTTACCTACAAGATTAGATTGGAGAAGCTGAGGGCCGTTCTCCTTGGAGATTCTGGCACAAGAGGAAACATCCTTTCCACATCCACCCTAGCAAGACCCCTCAGGATCTTAAATGTTTCAATCAAGATATCTCTTACTCTTCTAAACTCCAGCGGATACAAGCCTAGCCCGTCCAATCTTTCTTTATAAGCCAATCTGCCCATTCCTGCATTAGTCTGGTAAACCTTCTCAGTTCTGCTTCCAATGCATTTACATCTTTACTTAAATAAGGAGACCAGTACTGTACACAGTACTCCAGATGTGGTCACACCAATGCCCTGTATAACTGAAACATAACCTCCCTACTTTTGTATTCAATTCCCCTCACAATAAATGATAACATTCTATTAGCTTTCCTAATTACGCGCTGGACCTGTATACTAACCTTTTGCGATTCGTGCATTAGGACACCCAGATCCCTCTGCATCTGAGTTCTGCAATCTCTCACCATTTAGATAATATGCTTCTTTTTTATTCTTCCTGCCAAAATGGACAATTTCATATTTTCCCACATTTGCCAGAACTTTGCCCACTCACTTAACCAATCTATATCCCTTTGTAGCCTCCTTATGTCCCCTTCACAAGTTACTTTCCTACCTATCTTTGTGTCATCAGCAAATTTAGCAACTATATCTTCGGTCACTTCATCCAAGTCTTTTATATAAATTATAAAAAGTTGAGGCCCCAGCACTGATGCCTGTGGCACACCACTCGTTACATCTTGCCAACCAGAAAATGACCCATTTATGTCTACTATTTCCTGTTAGTTAGCCAATCTTCTATTCATGCCAAAATGTTACCTCCTACACCATGACCTTTTATTTTCCGCAATAACCTTTGATTTGGCACCTTATCAAATGGCCTTCTGGAAATCTAAGTACAGTACATCCACTGGTTTCCCTTTATCCACAGAACATGTTACTTCTTCAAAGAACTCCAATAAATTGGTTAAACATGACTTTCACACAACCATGTTGACTCTGACTGATTACCTTGAATTTTTCTAAGTGCTCTGCTATTACATCTTTAATAATAGCTTCTAATATTTTACCTAAGACAGATGTTAAGCTAACTGGCCTGTAGTTTCCTTCTTTCTGTCTCCCTCCCTTTTTGAATAAAGGAGTTACATTGGCTATTTTCCAATCTAATGGGAACCTTCCCTGAATCTAGGGAATTTTGGAAAATTAAAACCAATGCATCAACTATCTCACGAGCCACTTCTTTTAAGAACCTAGGATGAAGTCCATCAGGTCCCGGGGACTTCTCAGCCCGCAGCTCCAACAATTTGTTCAGCATCACTTCCCTGGTGATTGTAATTTTCCTGAGTTCCTCCCTCCCTTCCATTTCCTGATTAAGTTATTTCTGGGATGTTATTGTATCGTCTATGGTGAAGGACTGATGCAAAATACCCGTTCAATTCATCTGCCATCTCCTTATTTTTTTAAAATTAATTCACGGGGATGTGGGTTGTCGCTGGCCAGGCCAGCATTTATTGCCCATCCCTAATTGCTCGAGAAGGTGGTGGTGAGGTGCCTTCTTAAACCGTTGCAGTCCATGTGGGGTAGGTACACCCACAGTGCTGTTAGGAAGGGAGTTCCAGGATTTTGACCCAGCGACAGTGAAGGAACGGCGATATAGTTCCAAGTCAGGATGGTGTGTGACTTGGAGGGGAACTTGCAGGTGGTGGTGTTCCCATGTATTTGCTGCCCTTGTCCTTCTAGTTGGTAGAAAGTCGCGTGTTTGGAAGGTGCTGTCGAAGGAGCCTTGGTACATTGCTGCAGTGCATCTTGTAGATGGTATACACTGCTGCCACTGTGCGTCGGTGGTGGAGGCACTGAATGTTGATGGATGGGGTGCCAATCAAGCGGGCTGCTTTGTCCTGGATGGTGTCGAGCTTCTTGAGTGTTGTTGGAGCTGCACCCATCCTGGCAAGTGGAGAGTATTCCATCACACTCCTGACTTGTGCCTTGTAGATTGTGGGCTGGCTTTGGGGAGTCAGGAGGTGAATTACTCGCCGCAAGATTCCTAGCCTCTGACCTGCTCTTGTAGCCACGGTATTTATATGGCTACTCCAGTTCAGTTATCGGTCAATGGTAGCCCCTAGGATGTTGATAGCCCTATCAATTCCCCAGACTCACTTTCCATAGGAACAATGCTCACTATGTTAACTCTTTTCTGTTTTGAATATCTATAGAAACTCTTAGTATCTGTTTTTATATTTCTACTCAGGTAAATCTATGCTGCACTCCCTCCAAGGTGTGGTGCCCAGAACTGAACACACTACTCCAGGTGTGGTCTAACCAGGGCTTTGTGTATCTCAGTGCTTTTCTAGTCACACTAATACTCAAAATCTTTTCCCACAGACAGAACAGACAAACCTTTTTCCTTCCACATTCAAAGGCCGATGATAGTCAGGTCCTGATGAATCGAGTAATTCTGTTAAATCTTGATGTGATGCTTGGTTTAAGCTTCATGTCTGCAAATCCTCCCCTTGTAATATCCTGTAAGAGGAGTTTACAAAAGCCATCACTATCAGTCCAGGATATAAATTCA